>NW_024057886.1:57500-99672 GCF_016432855.1 Salvelinus namaycush
CAATGTGAGGGTTTTTAATTTGCTACGGTCAGTTGCTATTGGTCAGTAATGACCTTTTCATCAGACCATACTAAACAAGTGGTATCATGTTGACCTGTTCAGGGTGAAGCACGCCGTGTCGGAGGACACCGAGGTTTTCCAGGGGGAAGCTCTGGGGAAAGCCCCCGACGGACACGGACTCTCCACCTACAAGGAGCTGTGCTCATTGGCCAGTGACCTCAACCAACCGGATCTGGTCTACAAGTTCATGAACCTAGCCAATCACCACGCCATGTGGAATTCCCGCAAGGTACAACCAGGAAGTGAACATGAGCTCATGTAATAATATGAACTAATAGGTTCAGAAAAACAACATGTATTAGAAACATGAATAAACACCGTTTTTTGTCTTTGAACAGATTCTATTCGAAGCAGATAACTGCACATTCAGAGACTTCATTTGACCCGTTTTCACTTTTCAAACACTCACTCAGTAGTTTTTGTCACTAGTGGTGATCGCACCCTCTATTTTTCTCTCTCTCCCTTCCTTCTCTCCCTTCCTTCTCTCCCTTCCTTCTCTCCCTTCCTTCTCTCCCTTCCTTCTCTCCCTTCCTTCTCTCCCTTCCTTCTCTCTCTTCCTTCTCTCTCTTCCTTCTCTCCTTTCCTTCTCTCCTTTCCTTCTCTCCTTTTCTTCTCCTTTCCTTCTCTCCTTTTCTTCTCTCTCTTCCTTCTCTCCCTTCCTTCTCTCCCTTCCTTCTCCCCCTTCCTTCTCTCCCTTCCTTCTCTCTCTGCCAGGGAGCAGCGTTTGGGTTCAACATCATAGCAGCGAAGGCAGGAGAGCAGCTCGCCCCCTACCTGCCCCAGCTGGTACCACGTCTGTACCGATACCAGTTTGACCCCAACCTGGGCATCAGGACCGCCATGACCTCCATCTGGGATGCTCTGGTCACTGACAAGAACATGGTACGCACACACACACACATTACCACGGTACACACACATTACCACGGTATGCTCACACACACACACATTACCACGGTACGCACACACACACACACACATTACCACGGCACACACACACACACATTACCACGGTACGCTCACACACACACTCACAGGCAACGGAAGGACACACAAGTTACAGAAATACACACTTGCATACTCGCCTTCTCTCTACCCCCCTCTCTCTCTCTCTCTCTACCCCCCCCCCCCCTCCTCCCTCCCTCCCCAGGTGGATAAGTATCTGAAGGAGATCCTCCAGGATGTGATATCTAACCTGACCAATAACATCTGGAGGGCCCGAGAGTCCGCCTGCCTGGCTCTCAACGACCTCATCAGAGGACGCAACGCTGACGATCTCATCGACCACCTGGAGGAGATCTGGGAGACCCTGTTCAGGGTTCTGGACGACATCAAGGTGATCTCACACACACACACACACACACACACACACACAGCTTTACACACACACACACACACACACACACACACACACACAGCTGTACACACACACACACACACACCGCTGTAAACACAACCCCAAACAGACTATTCCTGGCCTAGGGACTTGTGTGACGTCAGATGGGTTATTATAGCTGGGGGGGGCGTTAGTGTGATGTCAGATGGGTTATTATAGCTGGGGGGGGTGTTCGTGTGACGTCAGATGGGTTATTATAGCTGGGGGGGCGTTAGTGTGACGTCAGATGGGTTATTATAGCTGGGGGGACGTTAGTGTGACGTCAGATGGGTTATTATAGCTGGGGGGGGGGGGCGTTAGTGTGACGTCAGATGGGTTATTATAGCTGGGGGGGGGGCGTTAGTGTGACGTCAGATGGGTTATTATAGCTGGGGGGGGGCGTTAGTGTGACGTCAGATGGGTTATTATAGCTGGGGGGGCGTTAGTGTGACGTCAGATGGGTTATTATAGCTGGGGGGACGTCAGATGGGTTATTATAGCTGGGGGGTGTTAGTGTGACGTCAGATGGGTTATTATAGCTGGGGGGACGTTAGTGTGACGTCAGATGGGTTATTATAGCTGGGGGGATGTTAGTGTGACGTCAGATGGGTTATTATAGCTGGGGGGGGGGCGTTAGTGTGACGTCAGATGGGTTATTATAGCTGGGGGGGGGGCGTTAGTGTGACGTCAGATGGGTTATTATAGCTGGGGGGGCGTTAGTGTGACGTCAGATGGGTTATTATAGCTGGGGGGACGTCAGATGGGTTATTATAGCTGGGGGGACGTTAGTGTGACGTCAGATGTGTTATTATAGCTGGGGGGACGTTAGTGTGACGTCAGATGGGTTATTATAGCTGGGGGGACGTTAGTGTGACGTCAGATGGGTTATTATAGCTGGGGGGATGTTAGTGTGACGTCAGATGTGTTATTATAGCTGGGGGGACGTTCGTGTGACGTCAGATGGGTTATTATAGCTGGGGGGGCGTTAGTGTGACGTCAGATGGGTTATTATAGCTGGGGGGACGTTAGTGTGATGTCAGATGGGTTATTATAGCTGGGGGGACGTCAGATGGGTTATTATAGCTGGGGGGATGTTAGTGTGACGTCAGATGGGTTATTATAGCTGGGGGGACGTTAGTGTGACGTCAGATGGGTTATTATAGCTGGGGGGACGTTAGTGTGACGTCAGATGGGTTATTATAGCTGGGGGGACGTTAGTGTGACGTCAGATGGGTTATTATAGCTGGGGGGACGTTAGTGTGACGTCAGATGGGTTATTATAGCTGGGGGGACGTTAGTGTGACGTCAGATGGGTTATTATAGCTGGGGGGACGTTAGTGTGACGTCAGATGGGTTATTATAGCTGGGGGGACGTCAGATGGGTTATTATAGCTGGGGGGATGTTAGTGTGACGTCAGATGGGTTATTATAGCTGGGGGGACGTCAGATGGGTTATTATAGCTGGGGGGATGTTAGTGTGACGTCAGATGGGTTATTATAGCTGGGGGGACGTCAGATGGGTTATTATAGCTGGGGGGATGTTAGTGTGACGTCAGATGTGTTATTATAGCTGGGGGGACGTCAGATGGGTTATTATAGCTGGGGGGATGTTAGTGTGACGTCAGATGGGTTATTATAGCTGGGGGGACGTTAGTGTGACGTCAGATGGGTTATTATAGGTGGGGGGACGTTAGTGTGACGTCAGATGGGTTATTATAGCTGGGGGGACGTTAGTGTGACGTCAGATGGGTTATTATAGCTGGGGGGGGCGTTAGTGTGACGTCAGATGGGTTATTATAGCTGGGGGGACGTTAGTGTGACGTCAGATGGGTTATTATAGCTGGGGGGACGTTAGTGTGACGTCAGATGGGTTATTATAGCTGGGGGGATGTTAGTGTGACGTCAGATGGGTTATTATAGCTGGGGGGATGTTAGTGTGACGTCAGATGGGTTATTATAGCTGGGGGGACGTCAGAAGGGTTATTATAGCTGGGGGGATGTTAGTGTGACGTCAGATGTGTTATTATAGCTAGTGTGACGTCAGATGGGTTATTATAGCTGGGGGGACGTCAGATGGGTTATTATAGCTGGGGGGGGTGTTAGTGTGACGTCAGATGGGTTATTATAGCTGGGGGGGCGTTAGTGTGACGTCAGATGGGTTATTATAGCTGGGGGGACGTTAGTGTGACGTCAGATGGGTTATTATAGCTGGGGGGACGTTAGTGTGACGTCAGATGGGTTATTATAGCTGGGGGGGCGTTAGTGTGACGTCAGATGGGTTATTATAGCTGGGGGGACGTTAGTGTGACGTCAGATGGGTTATTATAGCTGGGGGGACGTTAGTGTGACGTCAGATGGGTTATTATAGCTGGGGGGACGTTAGTGTGACGTCAGATGGGTTATTATAGCTGGGGGGACGTTAGTGTGACGTCAGATGGGTTATTATAGCTGGGGGGACGTTAGTGTGACGTCAGATGGGTTATTATAGCTGGGGGGACGTTAGTGTGACGTCAGATGGGTTATTATAGCTGGGGGGACGTTAGTGTGACGTCAGATGGGTTATTATAGCTGGGGGGACGTTAGTGTGACGTCAGATGGGTTATTATAGCTGGGGGGACGTTAGTGTGACGTCAGATGGGTTATTATAGCTGGGGGGACGTTAGTGTGACGTCAGATGTGTTATTATATTGGGGGGTAGTGTGTTGTGTGGTCGTTGTGCTGACCTGTGTAATGTCTGTGTTATTCTAGCTGACCTGTGTAATGTCTGTCTGATGACCTGTGTAATGTCTGTCTGATGACCTGTGTAATGTCTGTGTTATTCTAGCTGACCTGTGTAATGTCTGTCTGATGACCTGTGTAATGTCTGTGTTATTCTAGCTGACCTGTGTAATGTCTGTCTGATGACCTGTGTAATGTGTGTTATTCTAGCTGACCTGTGTAATGTCTGTCTGATGACCTGTGTAATGTGTGTTATTCTAGCTGACCTGTGTAATGTCTGTCTGATGACCTGTGTAATGTGTGTTATTCTAGCTGACCTGTGTAATGTCTGTCTGTTATTCTGTCTGACCTGTGTAATGTGTGTTATTCTAGCTGACCTGTGTAATGTCTGTCTGTTATTCTGTCTGACCTGTGTAATGTCTGTGTGTTATTCTAGCTGGGGGTAGTGTGTAATGTCTGTCTGACCTGTGTAATGTCTGTCTAACAGGAATCTGTCAGGAAGGCAGCTGATATAACACTCAAAACACTGAGTAAGGTAAGATGCTTTACTGTGTGGTGACATCATCCTCCAGGTGTGTACTAGTGTGTGTGTGTGTGTGTGTGTGTGTGTGTGTGACATCTCTCTCTGTCTCCAGGTGTGTACTAGTGTGTGTGTATGTGACATCTCTCTCTGTCTCCAGGTGTGTACTAGTGTGTGTGTGTGACATCTCTCTCCAGGTGTGTACTAGTGTGTGACATCTCTCTCTGTCTCCAGGTGTGTACTAGGATGTGTGTGTGTGTGTGTGACATCTCTCTCCAGGTGTGTACTAGTGTGTGTCATCTCTCTCTGTCTCCAGGTGTGTACTAGGATGTGTGTGTGTGTGACATCTCTCTCTGTCTCCAGGTGTGTACTGGTGTGTGTGTGTGTGTGACATCTCTCTCTGTCTCCAGGTGTGTACTAGTGTGTGTGTGTGACATCTCTCTCTGTCTCCAGGTGTGTACTAGTGTGTGTGTGTGTGTGACATCTCTCTCTGTCTCCAGGTGTGTACTAGTGTGTGTGTGTGACATCTCTCTCTGTCTCCAGGTGTGTACTAGTGTGTGTGTGACATCTCTCTCTGTCTCCAGGTGTGTACTAGTGTGTGTGTGTGACATCTCTCTCTGTCTCCAGGTGTGTACTAGTGTGTGTGTGTGACATCTCTCTCTGTCTCCAGGTGTGTACCAGTGTGTGTGTGTGACATCTCTCTCTGTCTCCAGGTGTGTACTAGTGTGTGTGTATGTGACATCTCTCTCTGTCTCCAGGTGTGTACTAGTGTGTGTGTGTGTCATCTCTCTCTGTCTCCAGGTGTGTACTGGTGTGTGTGTGTGACATCTCTCTCTGTCTCCAGGTGTGTACTGGTGTGTGTGTGTGTCATCTCTCTCTGTCTCCAGGTGTGTACTAGTGTGTGTGTGTGTCATCTCTCTCTGTCTCCAGGTGTGTACTAGTGTGTGTGTGTGTGTCATCTCTCTCTGTCTCCAGGTGTGTACTAGGATGTGTGAGTCGTCAGGTTTAGCAGCCCAGAGGACTGTAGCTGTTCTGTTACCAACCCTCCTGGATAAAGGCATCGTCAGCAACGTGCCTGAGGTCCGCTCTCTCAGGTACGCCTCCATATGTGTGTGTTGATTGGCCTCCGTATATGATCTCTCTCTGTGATCTCTCTCGCTCTGCTCTCTCTCTATATAAATGAAATGTAAAACTTTTAGAGATTGTTTGTAGCGGTTAACCAGTCCTCCTCTCTCCAGTATCCAGACCCTGGTGAAGGTGTCGAAGACAGCTGGTAACAGGTTGAAGCCTCACGCCCCTCGTCTGATCCCAGCCCTCCTAGAGGCCCTCAGTGTCCTGGAGCCACAGGTCCTCAACTACCTCAGCCTCCGAGCCACGGAGCAGGAGAAGGTAACACACACACACACACCTACTAAACCTCAGCCTCCGAGCCACGGAGCAGGAGAAGGTAACGCGCACACACACACACACACACCTACTAAACCTCAGCCACACACACACATTCACCTACTAAACCTCAGCCTCCTAGCCACGGAGCAGGAGAAGGTAACACACACACACACACCTACTAAACCTCAGCCTCCAAGCCACGGAGCAGGAGAAGGTAACGAACACACCTACACACACACACACACACACACACACACACACACACACACACACACCTACTAAACCTCAGCCTCCGAGCAGGAGAAGGTAACATACTACACACACACACACCTACTAAACCTCAGCCTCCGAGCAGGAGAAGGTAACATACTACACACACACTGTAACTGCCGTTTCTCCAGAGGTGAGGTTATCGGCAGTAATTGACGTCTCTCTCTCTCTCTCTCTGTCTCTCTCTCTCTCTGTCTCTCTCTCTCTCTGTCTGTCCAGAGTGCCATGGATGCAGCCAGACTCAGTGCTGCCAAGTCCTCCCCCATGATGGAGACCATCAACATGTGTCTGCAGCACCTGGACGTGTCTGTTCTGGGGGAGCTGGTCCCCAGACTCTGTGATCTGCTGAAGAGTGGAGTGGGTCTGGGCACCAAGGTAACACACACGACCCTGTCCCACCAACCCGACAGACGTTACTCTGCTCCCCCGACAGACGTTACTCTGCCCCCCCGACAGACGTTACTCTGCTCCCCCGACAGACGTTACTCTGCCCCCCCGACAGACGTTACTCTGCCCCCCCGACAGACGTTACTCTGCCCCCCCGACAGACGTTACTCTGCCCCCCCGACAGACGTTACTCTGCCCCCCCGACAGACGTTACTCTGCCCCCCCGACAGACGTTACTCTGCCCCCCCCCACAGACGTTACTCTGCCCCCCCCCACAGACGTTACTCTGCCCCCCCCCACAGACGTTACTCTGCCCCCCCCCACCCCAACAGACGTTACTCTGCCCCTCAACAGATGTTACTCTGCCCCCCCACCCCAACAGACGTTACTCAACTCTGATTTTCACTGTACCCTCCAATCACACCTGCAACCCTGAACATGTGACTATTAAACAGTGGGAATCTGAATTAAGGTCACAATACCAGTGTCCTCTGTTGTTCCAGGGCGGTTGTGCCAGTGTGATCGTGTCCCTCACCGTCCAGTGTCCCCAGGACCTCACCCCCTACTCAGGTAACCACGTTACCCTCTCGGGGTAGAGAGAGACTTTACCGTACCGATCCCAGATGTTCTATTTGGTCAACGTCCAAAAGGGAAATGGAGAGATGGAGTAGGGTTTTGTCTTTTACAAGTTCACTAAAACCTCTCCTCTATGGTCTGGGACTTCTTTACCGTCTCTGTCATGATGCATGTTCAATCTGTCTGTGTGTGTGTGTGTCTCTGTGTGTGTGTGTGTGTGTGTGTGTGTGTGTGTGTGTGTGTGTGTGTGTGTGTGTGTGTGTGTGTGTGTGTGTGTGTGTGTGTGTGTGTGTGTGAGACAGGTAAACTGATGAGTGCCCTACTGAATGGAATCCATGACCGTAGCAGTGTTGTCCAGAAAGCATTCTCCTTCGCTCTGGGACATCTAGTCAGGGTGAGTAGTATGGTGGAACTAACTGCATCAGTGTTGGTTCATATACAGTGATCCCTCGCCACTTCGCGGTTCACTTATCGCGGATTCGCTATTTCGCGGATTTTCATAATGCATTTTTTTTTTTTTTTTGGTGCATTGTGCTCTGCATTCTGATTCGCTAAAAACTCACTCCCGCTTCTTGTATCAAAACATGCTACGAATTGTGCTATCATTTTGTCGTCTCGTGCAGTTGTGTACGTACATAAAACAGCTTGGCAAATTTACATTAAGTTGGCCAAATTATCTTGTAATTTCGAACATCTCCTAAACCCATAATGTCGACGAAACGGCCTGGACCGACAAAAGCACCTGCGGATGGGCCCAAACGGCGGAAGATGCTACCTATCTCAGATAAAGTTAAACTTCTGGACATGCTAAGGGAAGGTAAAAGCTATGCAGCCGTTGCTCGCCATTACGGAATCAATGAATCTTCCGTTCGTTACATAAAGAACCGCGGGCTTCAGAAGAAGAGAACACTGCAGAGCGCAGTCAGGATGCAGCGGCCCAGTCTGAAGAGCAGTGAAACGGCCTACACGTGAGTCACTGTATTTGTATACATGTAATAGTTGCTAATTGTAAAAAAAAAAAAAGTTTTCTATTTCGCGGATTTCACTTATCGCGGGTCATTTTCGGAACGTAACCCCCGCGATAAACGAGGGATTACTGTATACAGTAATCCCTCGTTTATCGCGGGGGTTACGTTCCGAAAATGACCCGCGATAAGTGAAATCCGCGAAATAGAAAACTTTTTTTTTTTTTTACAATTAGCAACTATTACATGTATACAAATACAGTGACTCACGTGTAGGCCGTTTCACTGCTCTTCAGACTGGGCCGCTGCATCCTGACTGCGCTCTGCAGTGTTCTCTTCTTCTGAAGCCCGCGGTTCTTTATGTAACGAACGGAAGATTCATTGATTCCGTAATGGCGAGCAACGGCTGCATAGCTTTTACCTTCCCTTAGCATGTCCAGAAGTTTAACTTTATCTGAGATAGGTAGCATCTTCCGCCGTTTGGGCCCATCCGCAGGTGCTTTTGTCGGTCCAGGCCGTTTCGTCGACATTATGGGTTTAGGAGATGTTCGAAATTACAAGATAATTTGGCCAACTTAATGTAAATTTGCCAAGCTGTTTTATGTACGTACACAACTGCACGAGACGACAAAATGATAGCACAATTCGTAGCATGTTTTGATACAAGAAGCGGGAGTGAGTTTTTAGCGAATCAGAATGCAGAGCACAATGCACCAAAAAAAAAAAAAAAATGCATTATGAAAATCCGCGAAATAGCGAATCCGCGATAAGTGAACCGCGAAGTGGCGAGGGATCACTGTATATATATATATATATACCTGAAGTTAGGACTGGTTTTAATATCACCTGAAGTTAGGACTGGTTTTAATATCACCTGAAGTTAGGACTGGTTTTAATATCACCTGTTGTGTCAATACATCTGTCTTGTGTCTGTGTTCCTCAGACAGCGAAGGACAGCAGTGTAGAGAAACTCTTACTGAAACTCACCACCTGGTACATGGAGAAAGAGGGTGAGACAACAGGATCTGGCCTGTCTACTTCCTCCTCTTATTGCCCAGTCCCCAAAAACAACCACGAGACACTGCTCCTAGATCAGCGGTGTCCCGGCTCACTTCCTGGAGGGCCGAGAGTCTGCGGGAATTCACTTGGGAGTTGATTAGTTAGGAACTCTCGTGACCTGGTTTATCTCCGTCTCTTTTTACATTGAAAGGATGAGCAAAACGCAACAGGCCTCCAGGAAGTGAGTTGGGACAGTCCTGCTGTCGAGGATTGATGTTGACAGCGTCTCTTCAGTCTCAAAATATGACATGGCTCTTCCCCCCCCCCCCCCTCAGAGCCGGTGTACAGGTCGTCGTGTGCCCTGACGGTCCACGCTATCAGCCACTACAGCCCTGATGTCCTAAAGGGGCACGCAGTGGTAGCTCTACCTCTAGCCTTCCTGGGTATGCACCAGGCGCCGGGACCGGACGAGGAGAAGGGAGAGAGCCATGACGCCACGCTGTGGAACGAAGTCTGGCAGGAACACGTACCAGGTCAGAGAGAGACACACACACCTGGTCAGAGAGAGACACACACACCTGGTCAGAGAGAGACACACACACCTGGTCAGAGAGAGACACACACACCTGGTCAGAGAGAGACACACACACCTGGTCAGAGAGAGACACACACACCTGGTCAGAGAGAGACACACACACCTGGTCAGAGAGAGACACACACACCTGGTCAGAGACACACACCTGGTCAGAGAGAGACGCACACCTGGTCAGAGAGAGACGCACACCTGGTCAGAGAGAGACGCACACCTGGTCAGAGAGAGACGCACACCTGGTCAGAGAGAGACGCACACCTGGTCAGAGAGAGACGCACACCTGGTCAGAGAGAGAGACGCACACCTGGTCAGAGAGAGAGACGCACACCTGGTCAGAGAGAGAGACGCACACCTGGTCAGAGAGAGAGACGCACACCTGGTCAGAGAGAGAGACGCACACCTGGTCAGAGAGAGAGACGCACACCTGGTCAGAGAGAGAGACGCACACCTGGTCAGAGAGAGAGACGCACACCTGGTCAGAGAGAGAGACGCACACCTGGTCAGAGAGAGAGACGCACACCTGGTCAGAGAGAGAGACGCACACCTGGTCAGAGAGAGAGACGCACACCTGGTCAGAGAGAGAGACGCACACCTGGTCAGAGAGAGAGACGCACACCTGGTCAGAGAGAGAGACGCACACCTGGTCAGAGAGAGAGACGCACACCTGGTCAGAGAGAGAGACGCACACCTGGTCAGAGAGAGAGACGCACACCTGGTCAGAGAGAGAGACGCACACCTGGTCAGAGAGAGAGACGCACACCTGGTCAGAGAGAGAGACGCACACCTGGTCAGAGAGAGAGACGCACACCTGGTCAGAGAGAGAGACGCACACCTGGTCAGAGAGAGAGACGCACACCTGGTCAGAGAGAGACACACACCTGGTCAGAGAGAGAGACGCACACCTGGTCAGAGAGAGAGACGCACACCTGGTCAGAGAGAGAGACGCACACCTGGTCAGAGAGAGACACACACCTGGTCAGAGAGAGACACACAGTGGAGAGCCACTATGGACTAAGGTTCTGTAGAGAGTGTGTCTGGTCTAAGGCCACTATAGAGTCTGGGTTTGAGTCCAGGCTCTGTCGCAGCCGGCCGCGACCAGGAGACCCATGGGGCGGCGCACAATTGGCCCAGTGTCGTCTGGGTTAGGGGAGGTTTTGGCCGGGCAGGGATGTCCTTATCCCATCGCGCTCTAGCTGGCCGGGCGCAGTGCACGCGCTGACACGGTCGCCAGGCCACGTTGGTGCGGCTGGCTTCAGGGTTACGCGGGCATTATGTCAAGAAGCAGTGCGGCTTGGCTGGGTTGTGTATCGGAGGACGCACGGCTCTCGACCTTCGACCTCTCCCGAGTCCGTACGGGAGTTGCAGCGATGAGACAACACTAACTAATCAAATCAAAGTTTATTTGTCACGTGCGTCAACCTTACAGTGAAATGCTTACTTACAGGCTCTAACCAACAGTGCAAAAAAGGTGTTAGGTGAACAATAGGTAAGTAAAGAAATAAAACGACAGGCTATAAAAGTAGCGAGGCTACATACAGACACCGGTTAGTCAGGCTGATTTGAGGTAGTATGTACATATGGTTAACCTCTCTGGTATCATTGGAACGCGTCCCACCTCGACAACAGCCAGTGAAATTGCAGGGCGCCAAATTCAAACAACAGAAATCCCATAATTAAAATTCCTCAAACATACAAGTATTATACACCATTTTAAAGATAAACTTCTTGTTAATCCAACCACAGTGTCCGATTTCAAAAAGGCTTTACGGCGAAAGCACACCATGCGATTATGTTAGGACAGCGCCTAGCCACAAGAAACAACAGACATTTTCCAGCCAAGAAGAGGTGTCACAAAAGTCAGAAATAGGATACCATGAAAAGGGGGTTAAAAATAAAAGACAAAACACTTTGACCTTTTCAACCCCTGACCTCTCGTCGTCTTCCAGGAAGCTTCGGGGGCATCCGTCTCTACATGACGGAGCTGATCGACATTACCCAGAAGGCCTTGCAGTCCCAGTCGTGGAAGATGAAGGCTCAGGGCGCGGCTGCCATGGCGTCCATCGCTAAGCAACAGACGGGTTCTCTGGTCGCCCCTCACCTGGGTATGGTGCTGTCCGCTCTACTGCAGGGACTGGTTGGACGCACCTGGACTGGAAAGGTGTGTGTGTGATAGAAGAGTTGAGGTTGTAATTCATTTGACCAACTTGTGTCTAGTGTTTTGTACACATGTCTTCTCACAGCAGTTGTTTGTCCACAGGAGGAGCTGTTGAACGCCATCGGCTCTGTGGTGTCAAAGTGCAGGTAGGGTTTCTCCTCTCCTTCTGACACTAGGAGCAGTCCCTGTCTCTTGTCCCTGTGATGAGGAGGATGGTGATGATGAGGAGGAGGATGTTGATAATGAGGAGGAGGATGTTGATAATGAGAATGTTGGTGTTAAGGAGGAGGATGTTGAGGATGTTGATGTTGTGTGTTAGTGGTGAGCTCCAGAAGTCATCCCCGGGCCAGCCCAGTGTACCAGAGGTGATAGATCTGGTGTTGAAGGAGTGTCGTAAAGACAACCTGGTCTACAAGATGGCTGCCCTGGGCTGTGCTGCCGACGTCCTGCAGGCCACACAGGAAGACCGCTTCAGTGATATGGCAGACATACTCATACCACTCATTAAGAAGGTGAGAGACGGACAGAGTTTGTGTATTTCTCTTTTATTACATCAGTATTCTATTGATTTGTCCAAAATGTGTGATGTCTCATCCTGTGTGACAGAACTCTGCAGCAACTTCCAGGTTGAGACGTGACAGTGATGACGATCGGGATGAGAAGGAGAAGGAGCTGCAGACTGAAGCTCTACTCTGTGCCTTCCAGACGCTGGGCAAGACCTGGCCCAACAACACACAAACCCAGGGTAAGGTTCTGACTGGCCCAACGACAACACAAACCCAGGGTAAGGTTCTGACTGGCCCAACGACAACACAAACCCAGGGTAAGGTTCTGACTGGCCCAAAGACAACACACAAACCCAGGGTAAGGTTCTGACTGGCCCAACGACAACACACAAACCCAGGGTAAGATTCTGACTGGCCCAACAACACACAAACCCAGGGTAAGATTCTGACTGGCCCAACGACAACACACAAACCCAGGGTAAGGTTCTAACTGGCCCAACGACAACACACAAACCCAGGGTAAGGTTCTGACTGGCCCAACGACAACACACAAACCCAGGGTAAGGTTCTGACTGGCCCAACGACAACACACAAACCCAGGGTAAGATTCTGACTGGCCCAACGACAACACAAACCCAGGGTAAGGTTCTGACTGGCCCAACGACAACACAAACCCAGGGTATATGTTTATTTCAGAGGCGATTGTAATTGTATTGCAGTACGTGTGTTTAATGCTGTATCTCTCCTGTGGTCCCAGAGCGTTTCCAGTTGGACCTGTGCTGTCTGATGTGTGAGAGGTTGAAGCTCAGTACGTGGAGGGTCCAGGTGGGGGTACTACAGTCTATGAAGGCGTACTTCCAGGGGTAAGGACACAAACAGTCTATGAAGGCTGTGGGGGGGGTAACCTACAGGAGGGTATCTCTCTAGGAACAGGGTTGGAGTTAAAACCTACAGGAGGGTTTCTCTCCAGGAACAGGGTTGGAGTTAACCTACAGGAGGGTTTCTCTCTAGGAACAGGGTTGGAGTTAAAACCTACAGGAGGGTCTCTCTCCAGGAACAGGGTTGGAGTTAAAACCTACAGGAGGGTTTCTCTCCAGGAACAGGGTTGGAGTTAAAACCTACAGGAGGGTCTCTCTCCAGGAACAGGGTTGGAGTTAAAACCTACAGGAGGGTCTCTCTCCAGGAACAGGGTTGGAGTTAAAACCTACAGGAGGGTTTCTCTCCAGGAACAGGGTTGGAGTTAAAACCTACAGGAGGGTCTCTCTCCAGGAACAGGGTTGGAGTTAAAACCTACAGGAGGGTCTCTCTCCAGGAACAGGGTTGGAGTTAAAACCTACAGGAGGGTTTCTCTCCAGGAACAGGGTTGGAGTTAAAACCTACAGGAGGGTCTCTCTCCAGGAACAGGGTTGGAGTTAAAACCTACAGGAGGGTCTCTCTCCAGGAACAGGGTTGGAGTTAAAACCTACAGGAGGGTTTCTCTCCAGCAACAGGGTTGGAGAGCCCTGTTCTATGCCATGTGCACCTATCTAGATCTGAAAGACTTAAACATATGTCTAGCCTATCGGAGGGGGAGCTGCTCCCTCTAGCCTATCGGAGGGGGAGCTGCTCCCTCTAGCCTATCGGAGGGGGAGCTGCTCCCTCTAGCCTATCGGAGGGGGAGCTGCTCCCTCTAGCCTATCGGAGGGGGAGCTGCTCCCTCTAGCCTATCGGAGGGGGAGCTGCTCCCTCTAGCCTATCGGAGGGGGAGCTGCTCCCTCTAGCCTATCGGAGGGGGAGCTGCTCCCTCTAGCCTATCGGAGGGGGAGCTGCTCCCTCTAGCCTATCGGAGGGGGAGCTGCTCCCTCTAGCCTATCGGAGGGGGAGCTGCTCCCTCTAGCCTATCGGAGGGGGAGCTGCTCCCTCTAGCCTATCGGAGGGGGAGCTGCTCCCTCTAGCCTATCGGAGGGGGAGCTGCTCCCTCTAGCCTATCGGAGGGGGAGCTGCTCCCTCTAGCCTATCGGAGGGCGAGGTGGATCTGCTGCCTATCCTGTCCTTTCTGACTCCCATCTGACTGGTACATGTTCCATCTGGTTTGATAAGGATTTACTCTTGTTGTTCCTGTGTAGGTTGCTGCTGTTGGAGAACGCGAAAGACAACCAGAACTTCACAGCCTTGTCCCTTATCCTCACAGAGACATGCAGCGCTCTCACCCACCCACTAGGTAAGACCTGTACACTGCTCTCACCCACCCACTAGGTAAGACCTGTACACTGCTCTCACCCACCCACTAGGTAAGACCTGTACACTGCTCTCACCCACCCACTAGGTAAGACCTGTACACTGCTCTCACCCACCCACTAGGTAAGACCTGTACACTGCTCTCACACACCCACTAGGTAAGACCTGTACACTGCTCTCACACACCCACTAGGTAAGACCTGTACACTGCTCTCACACACCCACTAGGGAAGACCTTTACACTGCTCTCACCCACCCACTAGGGAAGACCTGTACACTGCTCGCACACAGTAACTAGGGAAGACCTTTACACTGCTCGCACACACCCACTAGACTAAGACCTTTACACTGCTCTCACACACCCACTAGGTAAGACCTTTACACTGCTCTCACACACCCACTAGACTAAGACCTTCTGAGGAGCGAAACATTTACCTAAGGGACGAGTTTCCCTGAACCTATTCATGAAGTAAAAATCTATTTCATTTGAAACATTCTCTTTTTGAGTAAATCATGATTTTTAATCCAGGTGTAGTTTTAATCCGGGTCTGGGGGAAACTAGATGTTTATTTATAATGTTTCCTCCTGTAGAGAATAAGAGTTACTCCTCTGTGAGGACCGAAGCGTTGTCTGTTGTGGAACTACTGGTGAAGAGGACCGGAGGTAAGCCTTCGTCTGTTTACTGTGCTAAATGACTAGTCCCACTTCTCTCAACTCTTCTAAAGGTGTCTTTAACCCAAACATTGGTTGACCCAGGAAGTAAAAGCACCAGTGTGCAGGACTTGACCTTCCATGCCTAGAATATAGGACTATGTTTGAGTCTATGAGAAGAACGATGTCTAGGAGTCATTTTACTCAAACCTGAGCCAACATTTGAGAACAAAATATATACATGAGCACTGCGTCATCATCTGTTTGAAAACTATGTATCCTCTTGTCTCTGAAATGGGACAGATTGTCTCCCCTCCTAGACCCTGAAGGGGGACAAATTGTCTCCCCTCCTAGACCCTGAAGGGGGACAAATTGTCTCCCCTCCTAGACCCTGAAGGGGGACAGATTGTCTCCCCTCCTAGACCCTGAAGGGGGACAGGTTGTCTCCCCTCCTAGACCCTGAAGGGGGACAGGTTGTCTCCCCTCCTAGACCCTGAAGGGGGACAGGTTGTCTCCCCTCCTAGACCCTGAAGGGGGACAGGTTGTCTCCCCTCCTAGACCCTGAAGGGGGACAGATTGTCTCCCCTCCTAGTCTCTGACGGGGGACGTTGTGTGTGTCGTTCCAGAGAGCGGTCAGTGGGAGTGTGTATCGGGGAAGAGTCGCGAGCAGCTGCAACGTTCACTGTCCACCCTGCAGACAGACAGCAGACCTGACCTACGAGACAAGGCCCAGGAACTACGGAGGACCATCCAGAGTCAACCCTGAACACACACACACACCTAGTCAGCCCTGAACACACACACACACACACACACCTAGTCAGCCCTGAACACACACACACACACCTAGTCAGCCCTGAACACACACACACACACACACCTAGTCAGCCCTGAACACACACACACACACCTAGTCAGCCCTGAACACACACACACACACACACCTAGTCAGCCCTGAACACACACACACACACACACCTAGTCAGCCCTGAACACACACACACACACACCTAGTCAGCCCTGAACACACACACACACACACCTAGTCAGCCCTGAACACACACACACACACACACACACCTAGTCAGCCCTGAACACACACACACACACACACACCTAGTCAGCCCTGAAACACACACACACACACACCTAGTCAGCCCTGAACACACACACACACACACACACACCTAGTCAGCCCTGAACACACACACACACACACACACCTAGTCAGCCCTGAACACACACACACACACACACACACACCTAGTCAGCCCTGAACACACACACACACACACACACACCTAGTCAGCCCTGAACACACACACACACACACACACACACACACCTAGTCAGCCCTGAACACACACACACACACCTAGTCAGCCCTGAACACACACACACACACACTTAGTCAGCCCTGAACACACACACACACACCTAGTCAGCCCTGAACACACACACACACACACCTAGTCAGCCCTGAACACACACACACACCTAGTCAGCCCTGAACACACACACACTCTTGAATACACCCCTAGATCTCTGTGTGGACAGGCGTGATGATTTATAATGTGTATTGTGTCAATGGGTGGACGGCTGGCTGAGTCATTATAATTGGACAGTGTCATAGTAAACGCCATATGTAAACAAACAGCACCCTATTCCCTATATAGTGCACTACTGTTGACCAGGTCCCATAGGACTCCCTGCTCTGAAGTAGTGTACTATGTAGTCCAGGGGTCCAACTAAATTCAGCCGAGGGACAATTTTTTTTTTTTTCTTGAGCAGATGGGGGTCAGGTGGCTAATAGATCACAATGATTATAATTAGACTAAAAACATCATTTCAACTCTTGTTTAGATTTGTATATGATCACATACATCTCTTGGAGATGTTGGAACAGATTTCCCAAACTTTCTTTTTAAATACTTGGGGGCCAAATAAAGTCCTGGACAGTTTGGGAACCTGGTGCCGTTAAGGATTTGTCCTGTGTAACAGCTTCTAAACAGGTCCCTTCTTTCTCTCCTGCTGCAGCCAGTACAGTACAACCCCTACCGATGAACGACAAGGGTACGTTCCACACTGGGCCCTTATTCCCTAAACACTACTAGTGGGAATAGGGTTGCCATTTGGGACGTAACCAAGGATGATACTGCAACTTTATTTAACACATTGGTTGTCAACTCCCTGGTCCTGGAGCACGTAAACTGTTGTTCCAGCCAATCAACAGCGCGTGTTAAACTCATTCCACAGAGGGCTGAGTGTCTATTGGTTTTCCCTCGATGAATTAAAGGTCACTAATTAGTAAGGAACTCCCCTCACCTGGTTGTCTAGGTCTTAAAGGAAAAACCTGTGGACACGGCCCTCCAGGGAATGAGATGAGCAGGCTTTTGTTCCAGCCCAACACCTGATATCACGGTTTGGATCAGTACTTGGACTGAAATAGGTACCGGAGCTCCACAACTTGAATTCCTGCCTAGTCTTTATGATAGGTAATGTTAACTAGTGCTGGGTTGGCCCAAAAGCCTGCACCTGGAGCTCTTTAGAACTAGAGTTGATGACCAGTGATGTTTCTCTGTCTGAACTGGTCATTACTTCTCTCCCTCCCCCAGTTTGCATGTTTAAAACAGCGGGTGTAAAAAATATATTTTCAGAAATGTTGATGGAACAGTGGGGGTCGGTTGGTGTGACAGGGAGGCGTGTAATTCTTGTGAATTTGTCTCTGAAATAAAAACTACCTTGAGCTTTGAAGATGTCATTATTTTGTTTTAAACTATTAAAGTTCAACACTGTCTTTGTGAAAGCAACTTTATTTTAAGCAACATTTTTTTTTTACTGTTTTACAAATTCAACTGTAGAAACATGTAACAAGACATTTAAAATAGTCATACATGGTGTGGAACAGTATATTACCAGACACACAAACAGATCTGTATACAAGGACAGAAGAATTGCAGGTTTTATGTTAAGCCAGACGGCTAGTGGAATGGACAACTAAATACTCATGGAAAAGGCTTTAATGATAACACATAAAAGGACAGACAGGTAGAAACATCAGTAAGCCTCTAGCTAGCTACAGACATGAACTAGTTAGCGATTCTTTTCTGTGCCTGCGGCCTTTGAGACGGGCCTTTTCGCGGTCCCTTGTTCTGGTCTGGTTGGGCCTGGGTGGTACGGGACACGGCAGACACCCCGTCTACAAACTTAGTCTTGAACAGAACGTTGGCATTGGTGAACATGCCATCCTTCAGAGAGACCACCACAAACTACAGAGAAGAGGAGAATGTAAAAATACATTTATGAAATGGAGACAATGTTAACAGAGCCCACTTTATATGGCAGGTATTTTATTTAACCAGGCAAAAACAAATTCTTATTTACAATGACGGCCAGGAACAGTGGGTTAACTGCCTTGTTCAGGGGCAGAACGACAGATTTATACCTCGTCAGCTCGGGGATTCGATCCAGCAACCTTTCGGTTACTAGTCCAACGCTCTAACCACTAGGCTACCTGCCGCCCCAGTGTGTGTGTAGGACTGGTGTGTTACCTGGGAGTGTGTGAAGTGTGTCCTTAACATCTGTCCTATGTTCTGTGTGTGTGAGAGGTCCAGAGCAGCGTCCACCTCATCCAAGATGTAGATGGGAGCCGGTTTAAACAGCAGCATGGCCAGGATCAGCGACAAGGCTACCAGAGACCTGGAACACACAGTTACAATACACACACACATGTTTAAACAGCAGCATGGCCAGGATCTGAGACAAGGCTATTTGGGGAGTTTCTCCCATTCTTCTCTGCAGATCCTCTCAAGCTCTGTCAGGTTGGATGGGGAGCGTCGCTGCACAGCTATTTTCAGGTCTCCAGAGATGTTCAATTGGGTTCAAGTCCGGCCTCTGGCTGGGCCACTCAAGGACATTGAGACTTGCCTCGAAGCCACTCCTGCGTTGTCTTGGCTGTGTGCTTAGGGTCGTTGTCCTGTTGGAAGGTGAACCTTCACCCCAGTCTGAGGTCCTGAGCTGTCTGGAGCAGGTTTTCATCAAGGATCTCTCTGTACTTTGCTCTTCATCTTTCCCTTGATCCTGACTAGACTCCCAGTCACTGAAAAACACCCCCACAGCATGATGCTGCCACCACCATGCTTCACCGTAAGGATGGTGTCAGGTTTCCTCCAGACGTGACACTTGGCATTCAGGCCAAAGAGTTCAATCTTGGTTTCATCAGACCAGAGAATCTTGTTTTTCATGGTCTGAGGATCTTTAGGTGACTTTTGGCAAACTAAGCGGGCTGTCATGTGCCTTTTACTGAGGAGTGGCTTCCGTCTGACCACTCTACCTTAAAGGCCTGATTGGTGGAGTGCTGCAGAGATGGTTGTCCTTCTGGAAGGTTCTCCCATCTCCACAGAGGAGCTCTGTCAGTGACAATCAGGTTCTTGGTCAACTCCCTGACCAAGGCCCTTCTCCCTTGATTGCTCAGTTTGGCCGTGCAGCCAGCTCTAGGAAGAGTCTTGGTGGTTCCAAACTTCTTCCATGTAAGAATGATGGAGGCCACTGTGTTCTTGGGGACCTTCAATGCAGCAGAAATGTTTCGGTACCCTTCCCCAGATCTGTGCCTCGACACAATCCTGTCTCGGAGCTCTACGGACAATTCCTTTGACCTCATGGCTTGGTTTTTACTCTGACATGCACTGTCAACTGTGAGACCTTATATAGACAGGTGTGTGCCTTTCCAAATCATGTCCAATCAATTTAATTTACCACAGGTGGAGTCCAATCAAATTGTAGAAACATCTCAAGGATGATCAATGGAAACAGGATGCACCTGAGCTCAATTTCAAGTCTCATAGCAAAGGGTCTGAATACTTATGTCAACAGGATAATTCTGATTTTATTTTTATAAATTTGCAAACATTCCTAAAAACCTGTTTTCGCTTTGTCATTCTGGGGTATTGTGATGTCATTCTGGGGTATTGTGATGTCATTCTGGGGTATTGTGATGTCATTCTGGGGCATTGTGTGTCGATTGATGAATGTTATTTTTTTATCAATTTTTGAATAAGTCTAACGTAACAAAACGTGGGAAAAGTCAAGGGGTCTGAATACTTTCAGAATGCACCGTACAATACACACACACACCTAATTATAATACACAGTTACACGTGTGAGTTCGACCAAAGAGGACCGTTCCGTTCATCTGAGTCCACTTCAGAATCAAAGCTAGTGTTACTGATCACTAGCCAATCAATAGAGCTGTCTAATCAATCATCTGACCTTTGACACCTTCTGGCTGCGTTTACACAGGCAGCACAATTCTGATGTTTTGGCCGATCATATCAGATATTTTTTCAGAGCTGATCTGGGTAAACAGCCATTGAGTTTGTAGAGGTTAGTAAACTGGCAATTAGTAGCACAAATATCACACACACACACAATACTAATGTAGGTGTCAGTGAATTATCAATAACCAATAAGTTCCTGGTTAAATGGATCTCCCCGTACCTCTGTCCTCCGCTGAGTTCAGTGAGGTTCTCCTTCCATGTGTTTCCCAGAGCCACCTTGAACTCCAGACCCTCGAGGGCCCCGCAGCCTTCAGGAGGGGCCAGGCGGGCATCAGCCCCCGGCAGCAGGGTGGAGAAGATACTGCCAAAGTCTTTATTCACCTGGGGACACAAATTTGTAGAGAGAAGATGGAGACCGAAAAGTTTAATGGAGGCAGTTTGATGAGTCACTTTGCCAGAGACCTGAAGACTTCGCTCCTGTTAGCTTCTAGAAATCATGTCTAGACTTTGTCTCAGAGGACTAACTGTCTGGTGATGAAAGGAGAAAAACTGTTTTTTACATCAAATGGTCCTGTATCGTTAAGACATTTTTCAAACACACACAGACCTTCTGCCAGGCAGACACACAGAGACAAACCTTCTGCCAGGCAGACACACAGAGACAAACCTTCTGCCAGGCAGACACACAGAGACAAACCTTCTGCCAGGCAGACACACAGAGACAAACCTTCTGCCAGGCAGACACACACATCAGAGACAGACCTGCCAGGCAGACACACACATCAGAGACAGACCTGCCAGGCAGACACACACATCAGAGACAGACCTGCCAGGCAGACACACACATCAGAGACAGACCTGCCAGGCAGACACACACATCAGAGACAGACCTGCCAGGCAGACACACACACAGAGACAGACCTTCTGCCAGGCAGACACACAGAGACAGACCTTCTGCCAGGCAGACACACAGAGACAGACCTTCTGCCAGGCAGACACACAGAGACAGACCTTCTGCCAGGCAGACACACAGAGACAGACCTTCTGCCAGGCAGACACACAGAGACAGACCTTCTGCCAGGCGATGTTGAGGGCCTCCTTCTTCTTCTGGTCCAGCTCCTCTATGGTCTGGAGGATCTTAGACTTGTCATTCTCGACGATCCTCTTCTTCTTCATCAGGTCATTATACTGATGGAGGTCAGGGCAAAAAATAGGGTCAAGGGTCACGTTCTCAACTCTCCTCCAATCAGATCAAAGGGTGCTACCGTTACCTATTGACAGCTGCCAGAACCTCAAGAAGGGCCCAAGAGGAATCAAAATAGATATGATACAAGATCCAAAGGAAACACACACACACACACCTCCCCAAACTCACCCTCTCTTCAGCCTGACTCAACATGTTCATGGCTCTCTTGTTGACAGATCTCTCCAGTCGTGTCTTGGACTCTTCCAGCTTCTTCAGCCTCTGGCCCGCCTCTTTAGGGTTGTTGACCTTGAAGTCGTATCCCGTGTTGGGCTGGCCGAACAGGCCTCTCTCCTGACTGATCCACTCATGTTCCTCCAACATACGAGACACCTGGAGAGAGGAAGGGATGGAGGAGAGAGAGGGATGGAGGAGAGAGAGAGAGAGGAAGGGATGGAGGAGAGAGAGAGAGGAAGGGATGGAGAGAGAGAGAGAGAGAGAGAGAGGTATGGATGGAGAGGAAGAGAGAGGTATGGATGGAGAGAGAGGTATGGATGGAGAGGAAGAGAGAGGTATGGATGGAGAGGAAGAGGGGGGTATGGATGGAGAGGAAGAGGGAGGTATGGATGGAGAGGAAGAGAGATGGATGGAGAGAGAGAGGGAGGGAGGGATGGAGAGAGGAAGGGAGGGAGGAGAGAGAGAGAGGGAGGGAGGGAGGAGAGAGAGAGAGGGATGGATGGAGATATGAGAGAGGGATGGATAGATGAGAGAGGGATGGAGAGAGGAGAGAGGGATGGAGAGAGGAGAGAGGGATGGAGAGAGGAGAGAGGGATGGAGAGAGGAGAGAGGGATGGAGAGAGGAGAGAGGGATGGAGAGAGAGGGATGGAGAGAGGGAGGGATGGAGAGAGGGAGGGAGGGAGGGAGGGAGGGAGGAGAGAGAGAGGGATGGATGGAGAGCAGAGAGAGAGAGGGATGGATGGAGAGCAGAGACAGGAGGGATGGATGGAGAGCAGAGACAGGAGGGATGGATGGAGAGCAGAGACAGGAGGGATGGAGAGGGTAGAGAGAGAGAAAGAGCAGGATGAGAGAGAAAAGGAGTGGAAAGAGAGAGGAGAGAGATACGTTAGTCTGGCTAGCGAAACACGACTCTCACGTTCCTCTAACAGAAGGAGGAAGCTCACTCAGAAGACCAGATCACATTTAGTGCTGTGATTTAAGTGATCTCTTCTGAGGAGACAAACAGATCGATCTGGACACAGAGAGAATATAAAGAGATGAGGAGAGATGACAGATCAAATGGAGATTAGAAAGCAGAGTTGATCAGTAACTGTACCTTAGCAGCAGCGTCCTGACTGTCTTTACGGTGTTGATCAGTAACTGTACCTTAGCAGCAGCGTCCTGACTGTCTTTACGGTGGTGTTGATCAGTAACTGTACCTTAGCAGCAGCATCCTGACTGTCTTTACGGTGTTGATCAGTAACTGTACCTTAGCAGCAGCGTCCTGACTGTCTTTACGGTGTTGTTGATCAGTAACTGTACCTTAGCAGCAGCATCCTGACTGTCTTTACGGTGTTGTTGATCAGTAACTGTACCTTAGCAGCAGCGTCCTGACTGTCTTTACGGTGTTGTTGATCAGTAACTGTACCTTAGCAGCAGCGTCCTGACTGTCTTTACGGTGTTGTTGATCAGTAACTGTACCTTAGCAGCAGCATCCTGACTGTCTTTACGGTGTTGTTGATCAGTAACTGTACCTTAGCAGCAGCGTCCTGACTGTCTTTACGGTGTTGTTGATCAGTAACTGTACCTTAGCAGCAGCATCCTGACTGTCTTTACGGTGTTGATCAGTAACTGTACCTTAGCAGCAGCATCCTGACTGTCTTTACGGTGTTGATCAGTAACTGTACCTTAGCAGCAGCATCCTGACTGTCTTTACGGTGTTGATGATCAGTAACTGTACCTTAGCAGCAGCATCCTGACTGTCTTTACGGTGTTGATGATCAGTAACTGTACCTTAGCAGCAGCATCCTGACTGTCTTTACGGTGTTGTTGATCAGTAACTGTACCTTAGCAGCAGCATCCTGACTGTCTTTACGGTGTTGTTGATCAGTAACTGTACCTTAGCAGCAGCATCCTGACTGTCTTTACGGTGTTGATGATCAGTAACTGTACCTTAGCAGCAGCGTCCTGACTGTCTTTACGGTGTTGATGATCAGTAACTGTACCTTAGCAGCAGCGTCCTGACTGTCTTTACGGTGTTGATGATCAGTAACTGTACCTTAGCAGCAGCGTCCTGACTGTCTTTACGGTGTTGATGATCAGTAACTGTACCTTAGCAGCAGCGTCCTGACTGTCTTTACGGTGTTGTTGATCAGTAACTGTACCTTAGCAGCAGCGTCCTGACTGTCTTTACGGTGTTGTTGATCAGTAACTGTACCTTAGCAGCAGCATCCTGACTGTCTTTACGGTGTTGTTGATCAGTAACTGTACCTTAGCAGCAGCATCCTGACTGTCTTTACGGTGTTGTTGATCAGTAACTGTACCTTAGCAGCAGCATCCTGACTGTCTTTACGGTGTTGTTGATCAGTAACTGTACCTTAGCAGCAGTGTCCTGACTGTCTTTACGGTGTTGATGATCAGTAACTGTACCTTAGCAGCAGTGTCCTGACTGTCTTTACGGTGGTGTTGATCAGTAACTGTACCTTAGCAGCAGCGTCCTGACTGTCTTTACGGTGTTGTTGCTCAGTAACTGTACCTTAGCAGCAGCATCCTGACTGTCTTTACGGTGTTGATGATCAGTAACTGTACCTTAGCAGCAGCGTCCTGACTGTCTTTACGGTGTTGATCAGTAACTGTACCTTAGCAGCAGCATCCTGACTGTCTTTACGGTGTTGTTGATCAGTAACTGTACCTTAGCAGCAGCGTCCTGACTGTCTTTACGGTGTTGATCAGTAACTGTACCTTAGCAGCAGCGTCCTGACTGTCTTTACGGTGTTGATCAGTAACTGTACCTTAGCAGCAGCATCCTGACTGTCTTTACGGTGTTGTTGATCAGTAACTGTACCTTAGCAGCAGCGTCCTGACTGTCTTTACGGTGTTGATCAGTAACTGTACCTTAGCAGCAGCGTCCTGACTGTCTTTACGGTGTTGTTGATCAGTAACTGTACCTTAGCAGCAGCATCCTGACTGTCTTTACGGTGTTTGTTGATCAGTAACTGTACCTTAGCAGCAGCATCCTGACTGTCTTTACGGTGTTGTTGATCAGTAACTGTACCTTAGCAGCAGCGTCCTGACTGTCTTTACGGTGTTGATCAGTAACTGTACCTTAGCAGCAGCGTCCTGACTGTCTTTACGGTGTTGTTGATCAGTAACTGTACCTTAGCAGCAGCATCCTGACTGTCTTTACGGTGTTGATCAGTAACTGTACCTTAGCAGCAGCATCCTGACTGTCTTTACGGTGTTGATCAGTAACTGTACCTTAGCAGCAGCGTCCTGACTGTCTTTACGGTGTTGTTGATCAGTAACTGTACCTTAGCAGCAGCATCCTGACTGTCTTTACGGTGTTGATCAGTAACTGTACCTTAGCAGCAGCATCCTGACTGTCTTTACGGTGTTGATCAGTAACTGTACCTTAGCAGCAGCATCCTGACTGTCTTTACGGTGTTGTTGATCAGTAACTGTACCTTAGCAGCAGCATCCTGACTGTCTTTACAGTGTTGTTGATCAGTAACTGTACCTTAGCAGCAGCATCCTGACTGTCTTTACAGTGTTGATCAGTAACTGTACCTTAGCAGCAGCATCCTGACTGTCTTTACAGTGTTGTTGATCAGTAACTGTACCTTAGCAGCAGCATCCTGACTGTCTTTACGGTGGTGTTGATCAGTAACTGTACCTTAGCAGCAGCATCCTGACTGTCTTTACGGTGTTGTTGATCAGTAACTGTACCTTAGCAGCAGCATCCTGACTGTCTTTACGGTGTTGTTGATCAGTAACTGTACCTTAGCAGCAGCATCCTGACTGTCTTTACGGTGTTGATCAGTAACTGTACCTTAGCAGCAGCGTCCTGACTGTCTTTACGGTGTTGATCAGTAACTGTACCTTAGCAGCAGCGTCCTGACTGTCTTTACGGTGTTGTTGATCAGTAACTGTACCTTAGCAGCAGCATCCTGACTGTCTTTATGGTGTTGATCAGTAACTGTACCTTAGCAGCAGCATCCTGACTGTCTTTATGGTGTTGATCAGTAACTGTACCTTAGCAGCAGCATCCTGACTGTCTTTACGGTGTTGATCAGTAACTGTACCTTAGCAGCAGCATCCTGACTGTCTTTACGGTGTTGTTGATCAGTAACTGTACCTTAGCAGCAGCATCCTGACTGTCTTTACGGTGTTGATCAGTAACTGTACCTTAGCAGCAGCGTCCTGACTGTCTTTACGGTGTTGTTGATCAGTAACTGTACCTTAGCAGCAGCGTCCTGACTGTCTTTACGGTGTTGTTGATCAGTAACTGTACCTTAGCAGCAGCATCCTGACTGTCTTTACGGTGTTGATCAGTAACTGTACCTTAGCAGCAGCATCCTGACTGTCTTTACGGTGTTGTTGATCAGTAACTGTACCTTAGCAGCAGCATCCTGACTGTCTTTACGGTGTTGTTGATCAGTAACTGTACCTTAGCAGCAGCATCCTGACTGTCTTTACGGTGTTGTTGATCAGTAACTGTACCTTAGCAGCAGCATCCTGACTGTCTTTACGGTGTTGATCAGTAACTGTACCTTAGCAGCAGCATCCTGACTGTCTTTACGGTGTTGTTGATCAGTAACTGTACCTTAGCAGCAGCATCCTGACTGTCTTTATGGTGTTGTTGATCAGTAACTGTACCTTAGCAGCAGCGTCCTGACTGTCTTTACGGTGTTGATCAGTAACTGTACCTTAGCAGCAGCATCCTGACTGTCTTTACGGTGTTGATCAGTAACTGTACCTTAGCAGCAGCATCCTGACTGTCTTTACGGTGTTGATCAGTAACTGTACCTTAGCAGCAGCATCCTGACTGTCTTTACGGTGTTTGTTGATGTTGTGTTCCAACTCTTTAATCTTCAGCTGAGACTCATTGGTTCTCTCTCTCATTTGGTTGGCTTCTGTACTCTTACCCTGGAACGAACACACACACACACACACACACACACACTTTGTTATCATGAAATTACATCATCAAAGTAGCTCATAAGCGTTGGGTAGAACCTAGATATTTGTATTAAGTGATCTGATCCTAGATCAGAGGTTATAATAATCTCTCATGGACAGATGCTCGTAACAGCTGATATCGTAGCGTCTCTAGAGCCTCCATTTTCATTTTCCGCTAATTCCATTTTTCGCCATTTTATTTTTCCCCCCACCAATTTTCTGAGGTTTTTAATTCTCAAAAATCACACTTCAAGTCCATAACAATGTTTAAACCATATCAGGAGACCACTTGAGGTCTGGGGAAAATCTCAGACATGTTTCATTTTTGGATGTAGGATCCTCTTTAATTCAGTTGTAGATACTATGGATGTAACAACACACCGATACGCTTCGATCCCGCAATTCAAATGTTTAAGATACGAGTGCATCTGTCCGCAGGAACCCCCCAAAAAACTATATGTAGCATGCATCGGTCAGAAAAATCGATTTAAATGAGTGACAGAGATTTATTTTAGGTTAGCATTCGCAAATGTATTTTTTTTAAATGTAATGGCGCACAAGACACCTGTCTGATTGGCTCCTGTCTGAGTGGACCGATCCATTGTGGAGGCCGTGGGGGGGGGGTGGTACAGTCCATCAGTCTGTCTGATTGGCTCCAGTCTGAGTGGACCGATCCATTGTGGAGGCCATGGGTGGTACAGTCCATCAGTCTAAGACACCTGTCTGATTGGCTCCTGTCTGAGTGGACCGATCCATTGTGGAGGCCGTGGGGGGGGGGTGGTACAGTCCATCAGTCTAAGACACCTGTCTGATTGGCTCCTGTCTGAGTGGACCGATCCATTGTGGAGGCCGTGGGGGGGGGTGGTACAGTCCATCAGTCTAAGACACCTGTCTGATTGGCTCCTGTCTGAGTGGACCGATCCATTGTGGAGGCCGTGGGGGGGGGTGGTACAGTCCATCAGTCTAAGACACCTGTCTGAGTGGACCGATCCATTGTGGAGGCCGTGGGGGGGGGTGGTACAGTCCATCAGTCTAAGACACCTGTCTGAGTGGACCGATCCATTGTGGAGGCCGTGGGGGGGGGGTGGTACAGTCCATCAGTCTAAGACACCTGAATCAATGGCGCAACACTAATATAAATATTATCTTACAACAACAACGTTGGATAGTCGTCGCTGTCTGCGGTTCTGAAACAATATTTAGTCTGCCGTTGAATGGACACCTTTTCCTATGTTGCTAACAAGGAACTTTTATACCGGGACAAATCACGACTTAGCAGGTGCTCGCAATTTTAGAATTTGTGAAGGATGGGGGACATTTGGTTCATCAATTTGCAGAGCGTTTCAGTTTGGGGGGGGGGGGGGGACTTTGCTAATCTCCTTAGTATCTTTTCACCTGCATCTCCAGCAGAACTTAATCCAGCATCTGATGCTTTTACGAAGGATTTTTGTTCTGCGTGTCCGAGACGGTTTCCACGACAACAGTATTATGATGATGATGATGATGATGATGGCAGCATGGTAATAACAACACCAGTACTACTGACAATAATGTAGTGATCATACCTTGATCTCTTTGTCCTGGGATACGATCACCTCTTTCTGTCTAGTCAACTCCTCCTGGGCCTTACGCACAGACTCCTGGAGAGAGAGGGGAGGGGGGAGGAGAGGGGGGGAGGTTGAGGAAGGAGAGAGAGAGGAGGGGGAGAGGTTGAGGAAGGAGAGAGAGAGTAGAGTGGAGAGGAGGGGAAAAGGGATGTGAAGATAGAGCAGAAGAGCGTGTTGTCAGTGATAAAGTATATAAACAAATATAGCTAGTTCATGTCAACAATACAGACACTCGGGCCGGGCTAACCGACGAGGTCGCCACTCGGGCCGGGCTAACCGACGAGGTCGCCACTCGGGCCGGGCTAACCGACGAGGTCGCCACTCGCGGTCGACACTCGGGCCGGGCTAACCGACGAGGGCGCCACTCGGGCCGGGCTAACCGACGAGGGCGCCACTCGGGCCGGGCTAACCGACGAGGGCGACACTCGGGCCGGGCTAACCGACGAGGGCGACACTCGGGCCGGGCTAACCGACGAGGGCGACACTCGGGCCGGGCTAACCGACGAGGTCGACACTCGGGCCGGGCTAACCGACGAGGTCGCCACTCGGGCCGGGCTAACCGACGAGGTCGCCACTCGGGCCGGGCTAACCGACGAGGTCGACACTCGGGCCGGGCTAACCGACGAGGTCGACACTCGGGCCGGGCTAACCGACGAGGTCGCCACTCGGGCCGGGCTAACCGACGAGGTCGCCACTCGGGCCGGGCTAACCGACGAGGTCGCCACTCGGGCCGGGCTAACCGACGAGGTCGCCACTCGGGCCGGCTACCGAGTCGCCACTCGGGCCGGGCTAACCGACGAGGGCGACACTCGGGCCGGGCTAACCGACGAGGTCGCCACTCGGGCCGGGCTAACCGACGAGGTCGACACTCGGGCCGGGCTAACCGACGAGGGCGACACTCGGGCCGGGCTAACCGACGAGGGTGACACTCGGGCCGGGCTAACCGACGAGGTCGACACTCGGGCCGGGCTAACCGATGAGGTCGACACTCGGGCCGGGCTAACCGATGAGGTCGACGACATTTGACAGTATTGGACCAGGATGTAAACGGTACCGTGTTCTCTGCCACGGTGGTAGACATACGTAACGGTACCTCGTTCTCTGCCACGGTGGTAGACATACGTAACGGTACCTCGTTCTCTGCCACGGTGGTAGACATACGTAACGGTACTAGACATACGTAACGGTACCTCGTTCTCTGCCACAGTGGTAGACATACGTAACGGTACCTCGTTCTCTGCCACGGTGGTAGACATACGTAACGGTACTAGACATACGTAACGGTACCTCGTTCTCTGCCACGGTGGTAGACATACGTAACGGTACCTCGTTCTCTGCCACGGTGGCAGACATACGTAACGGTACCTCGTTCTCTGCCACGGTGGTAGACATACGTAACGGTACCTCGTTCTCTGCCACGGTGGTAGACATACGTAACGGTACCTCGTTCTCTGCCACGGTGGTAGACATACGTAACGGTACCTCGTTCTCTGCCACGGTGGCAGACATACGTAACGGTACCTCGTTCTCTGCCACGGTGGCAGACATACGTAACGGTACCTCGTTCTCTGCCACGGTGGCAGACATACGTAACGGTACCTCGTTCTCTGCCACGGTGGTAGACATACGTAATGGTACCTTGTTCTCTGCCACGGTGGTAGACATACGTAACGGTACCTCGTTCTCTGCCACGGTGGCAGACATACGTAATGGTACCTTGTTCTCTGCCACGGTGGCTAGACATACGTAACGGTACCGTCTCTGCCCGGTGTAGACATACGTAACGGTACCTCGTTCTCTGCCACGGTGGTAGACATACGTAACGGTACCTCGTTCTCTGCCACGGTGGTAGACATACGTAACGGTACCTCGTTCTCTGCCACGGTGGTAGACATACGTAACGGTACCTCGTTCTCTGCCACGGTGGCAGACATACGTAACGGTACCTCGTTCTCTGCCACGGTGGCAGACATACGTAACTGGTACCTCGTTCTCTGCCACGGTGGCAGACATACGTAACGGTACCATCGTTCTCGTGCACGGTGGCAGTACAGACTCGGTACCTCGTTCTCTGCACGGTGGCAGAATACGTAACGGTACTCTTCTCTGCCACGGTTGCAGAAATACGTACCGTACCTCGTTCGCTGCCACGGTGGTAGACATACGTAATGGTAGTCTCGTTCTCTGCCACGGTGGCAGAATACGTAACGGTCTGTCTCCCTCATAGTGACCCGAGAGCTGGCTGGGACCGTATCAAAGTAAAGGGGACTCCTAGCTAACTTGATAACAGTGACGTGTCTGCTGTCTCCCTCATAGTGACCCCGAGCGTGGCTGGGAACGTAGCAGAGTAAAGGGACTCCTAAGCTAACCTGATAACAGTGACTTGTCTCTGTCTCCCTCATGTGACCTCAGAGCGTGGCTGGGACCGAGCAGAGTAAAGGGACTCCTAGCTAACCGGATAACAGTCAGGCGTGTCTCTGTCTCCCTCATAGTGACCCAGACGTGGCTGTGGAACCTGGAGCGAGTAAAGGGACTCCTAGCTAACCTGATAACAGTCGTGACGTGTCTCTGTAAGTCCCTCATAGTGACCCAGAGCGTGGCTGTGACCGGTAGCAGAGTAAAGGGACTGCCTGCTAACCTGATAACAGTCATGACGTGTCTCTGTCTCCCTCATAGTTGGACCCAAAGCTTGGCTGGGACACCGTATCAGGTAAAGGGACTCCTAGCTAAACCTGATAACAGTCAGTGACGTGCTCTGTCTCCCTCATAGTGACCCAGAGCGTGGCTGTAAGACCGTAGCAGAGTAAAGGGACTCCTAGCTAACCTGATAACAGTGACGTGTCTCTGTCTCCCTCATAGTGGGACCGCAGGGAGCGTGGCTGTACCGTAGCAGAGTAAAGGGACTCCTAGCGTACATGATAACATTCATTACGTGTCTCTGTCTCTCTAATAGTGGACCCAGAGCGTGGCTGGGACCGTGCAGAGTAAAGGGACTCCTAGCTAACCTGATAACAGTCAGGTGACTGTCTCTACCCGCTCATAGTGACGCAGAGTCGTGGCTGGGACCGTAGCAGAGTTAAAGGGACTCCTAGCTAACCTGATAACCGTCAGTGACGTGTCCTCTGTCTCCTCATAGTGACCCAGAAGCGTTGGTGGGACCGTAGCAGAGTAAAGGGACTCCTTAGCTAACCTGATAACATCGGTGACGTGGTCCTCCTTGTCTCCTCATAGTTACCCAGAGCGTGCTGGGCCCGTAGCAAGTAAAGGGACTCCTAGCTAACCTGAATAACAGTGACGTGTCTCTGTCTTCCTCTGTGTCCCAGCCACGCTCTGGGTCACTATGAGGGAGACAGAGACACGTCACTGTTATCAGGTTAGCTAGGAGTCCCTTTACTCTGCTACGGTCCCAGCCCGCTCTGGTCACTATGAGGGAGACGAGACACGTCACTGACTGTTATCAGGTTAGCTAGGAGTCCCTTTACTCTGCTACGGTCCCAGCCACGCTCTGGGTCACTATGAGGGAGACAGAGACACGTCACTGTTATCAGGTTAGCTAGGATGTCCTTTACTCTGCTACGGTCCCACCACGCTCTGGGTCACTATGAGGGAGACAGAGACACGTCACTGACTGTTATCAGGTTAGCTAGGAGTCCCTTACTCTGCTACGGTCCCAGCCACGCTCTGGGTCACTATGAGGGAGACAGAGACACGTCACTGACTGTTATCAGGTTAGCTAAAGTCCTTTACTCTGCTACGGTCCCAGCCACGCTCTGGGTCACTATGAGGGAGACAGAGACACGTCACTGTTATCAGGTTAGCTAGGAGTCCCTTTACTCTGCTCCGGTCCCAGCCACGCTCTGGGTCACTATGAGGGAGACAAGACACGTCACCTGTTATCAGGTTAGCTAGGAGATCCCTTTCCTCTGCTACGGTCCCAGCCACGCTCTGGGTCACTATGAGGGAGACAGAGACACGTCACTGTTATCAGGTTAGCTAGGAGTCCTTTCTCTGCTACGGTCCCAGCCACGCTCTGGGTCACTATGAGGGAGACAGAGACACGTCACTGTTATCAGGTTAGCTAGGAGTCCCTTTACTCTGCTACGGTCCCAGCCACGCTCTGGGTCACTATGAGGGAGACAGAGACACGTCACTGTTATCAGGTTAGCTAGGAGTCCCTTTACTCTGCTACGGTCCCAGCCACGCTCTGGGTCACTATGAGGAGACAGAGACACTCACTGACTGTTATCAGGTTAGCTAGGAGTCCCTTTACTCTGCTCCGGTCCCAGCCACGCTCTGGGTCACTATGAGGGAGACAGAGACACGTCACTGTTATCAGGTTAGCTAGGAGTCCCTTTACTCTGCTACGGTCCCAGCCACGCTCTGGGTCACTATGAGGGAGACAGAGACACGTCACTGTTATCAGGTTAGCTAGGAGTCCCTTTACTCTGCTACGGTCCCAGCCACGCTCTGGGTCACTATGAGGGAGACAGAGACACGTCACTGACTGTTATCAGGTTAGCAGGAGTCCCTTTACTCTGCTACGGTCCCGCCACGCTCTGGGTCACTATGAGGGAGACAGAGACACTCACTGACTGTTATCAGGTTAGCTAGGAGTCCCTTTACTCTGCTACGGTCCCAGCCACGCTCTGGGTCACTATGAGGGAGACAGAGACACGTCACTGACTGTTATCGGTTAGCTAGGAGTCCCTTTACTCTGCTCCGTCCCAGCCACGCTCTGGGTCACTATGAGGGGACAGAGACACGTCACTGACTGTTATCAGGTTAGCTAGGAGTCCCTTTACTCTGCTACGGTCCCAGCCACGCTCTGGGTCACTATGAGGGAGACAGAGACACGTCACTGTTATCAGGTTAGCTAGGAGTCCCTTTACTCTGCTACGGTCCCAGCCCGCTCTGGGTCACTATGAGGGGGACAGAGACACGTCACTACTGTAAGTCTCTCTGGATAAGAGAGTCTGCTAAATGACTCCTACTGTAAGTCTCTCTGGATAAGAGAGTCTGCTAAATGACTCACTACTGTAAGTCTCTCTGGATAAGAGAGTCTGCTAAATGACTCACTACTGTAAGTCTCTCTGGATAAGAGAGTCTGCTAAATGACTCACTACTGTCAGTCTCTCTGGATAAGAGAGTCTACTAAATGACTCACTACTGTAAGTCTCTCTGGATAAGAGAGTCTGCTAAATGACTCCCTACTGTAAGTCTCTCTGGATAAGAGAGTCTGCTAAATGACTCCCTACTGTAAGTCTCTCTGGATAAGAGAGTCTGCTAAATGACTCCCTACTGTAAGTCTCTCTGGATAAGAGAGTCTGTTAAATGACTCACTACTGTAAGTCTCTCTGGATAAGAGAGTCTGCTAAATGACTCACTACTGTAAGTTCTCTCTGGATAAGAGAGTCTGCTAAATGACTCCCTACTGTAAATGTCACATCAATAATCAAGTCAGCCAAGAAAACCTTCCCGTTGCTCAGGTTGAAAGAGACAGGAGAGGACCACACCGAGGTGTGTTATGGTCTCTCTGAGCTGGGTGACACCACACACACACGGTGTACCTGTAGTCGAAGCGTAGGTTCGGGAAGCGGGACATCAGACCCTCGTAGGTATTTCTGAGGGTGGTGACCTCACGGTTCAGCTGTCTCTTCTCTCCAGAAGTCCCTCCTCCTTTCCATCTGATAAACAACACATCAGACGTCAACGCCAGCCTCAACATTTAAAACCTTCAACGCCAGCCTCAACATTTTACCATCAACGCCACCTCGACATTTTACTCAACCAGCCTCTGCACTTACACAAGCCACTCGCACTTTACCATCAACGCCAGCTCGGCACTTTACCTCAACGCCAGCCTCGGCACTTTACCATCAAGCCACCTCGGCATTTCACATCACGCCCTCGGCATTTACCATCAACGCCAGCCTCGCTTTACCATCACGCCAGCCTCGGCATTTTACATCAACGCCAGCCTCGGCATTTTACCATCAACGCCACCTCGCCATTTTACCATCACGCCACCTCGGCATTTTACCATCAACGCCAGCCTCGGCATTTTACCATCAACCCAGCCTCGCATTTACCATCAACGCCAGTCCTCCATTTTACCATCAACGCCAGCCTCGGCATTTTACCATCAACGCCAGCCTCGGCATTTTACCATCAACGCCAGCCTCGGCATTTTACCATCAACGCCAGCCTCGGCATTTTACCATCACGCCAGCCTCGGCATTTTACCATCAACGCCAGCCTCGGCTTTTTACCATCAACGCCAGCCTCGGCATTTTACCATCAACGCCAGCCTCGCATTTTACCATCAACGCCAGCCTCGACATTTTACCATCAACGCCAGCCTCGGCATTTTACCATCAACGCCAGCCTCGGCATTTTAACCATCAACGCCACCTCGACATTTTACCATCAACGCCAGCCTCGACATTTTACCATCAACGCCAGCCTAAACATTTACCATCAACGCCAGCCTCTAGTTTCTCTCTCTCCTCTACCTTGGTACTGTAGTTAACCCCAGATCAGCCTCTAGTTTCTCCCTCCTCTCCTCTACCTTGGTACTGTAGTTAACCCAGATCAGCCTCTAGTTTCTCCCTCTCTCTCCTCTACCTTGACTGTAGTTAACCCCGATCAGCCTCTGTTTCTCCCTCTCTCCTCTACCTGTACTGTAGTTAACCCCAGATCAGCCTCTAGTTTCTCCCTCTCCTCTACCTGGTACTGTAGTTAACCCCAGATCAGCCTCTAGTTTCTCCCTCTCCTCTACCTTGGTACTGTAGTTAACCCGATCAGCTCTAGTTTCTCCCTCCTCTCTCTACCTTGGTACTGTAGTTAACCCCAGATCAGCCTCTATTTCTCCCTCTATCCTCTACCTTGGTACTGTAGTTAACCCCAGATCGCCTCTAGTTTCTCTCTCTCCTCTACCTTGGTACTGTAGTTACCCAGATCAGCCTCTAGTTTCTCCCTCTCCTCTACCTGGTATGTAGTTAACCCCAGATCAGCCTCTAGTTTCTCCCTCTCCTCTACCTTGGTACTGTAGTTAACCCAGATCAGCTCAGTTTCTCCCTCCCTCTCTCTACCTTGGTACGTGTTAACCCAGATCAGCCTCTAGTTTCTCTCCCCTCCTCTACCTTGGTACTGTAGTTTAACCCCAGATCAGCCTCTAGTTTCTCCCCTCTCCCTACCTTGGTACTGTAGTTAACCCCAGATCAGCCTCTAGTTTCTCCCTCTCCTCTACCTTGGTACTGTAGTTAACCCCAGATCAGCCTCTATTTTCCTCTCTCCTACCTTGGTACTGTAGTTAACCCCAGATCAGCCTCTAGTTTCTCCCTCTCTCTCCTCTACCTTGGTACTGTAGTTAACCCCAGATCAGCCTCTAGTTTCTCTCCCTCTCCTCTACCTTGGTACTGTAGTTAACCCCAGATCAGCCTCTAGTTTCTCCCTCTCCTCTACCTTGGTACTGTAGTTTCTCCATATCAGCCTCTATTTTCTCCCTCTCCTCTACCTTGGTACTGTAGTTAACCCCAGATCACCTCTAGTTTCTCTTCTCCCTCTACCTTGGTACTGTAATACCCCAGATCAGCCTCTAGTTTCTCCCTCTCCTCTACCTTGTACTCTAGTTTTCTCTCTCCCTCTACCTTGGTACTGTAGTTAACCCCGATCAGCTCTAGTTTCTCCCTCTCCTCTACCTTGGTACTGTAGTTAACCCCAGATCAGCCTCTAGTTTCCCTCTCCCTCTACCTTGGTACTGTATTTACCCCCAGATCAGCCTCTAGTTTCTCTCTCTCCTCTACCTTGGTACTGTAGTTAACCCCAGATCAGCCTCTAGTTTCTCCCTCTCCTCTACCTTGGTACTGTAGTTAACCCAGACAGCCTCTAGTTTCTCCCTATCCTCTCCTTGGTACTGTAGTTAACCCAGATCAGCCTCTAGTTTTCTCCCTCTCCTCTACCTTGGTACTGTAGTTAACCCCAGATCAGCCTCTAGTTTCTCCCTCCCTCCTCACCTTGGTACTGTAGTTAACCCCATATCAGCCTCTGTTTTCTCCCTCTCCTCTACCTTGGTACTGTATTTCTCCATATCAGCCTCTAGTTTCTCCCTCTCTCCTCTACCTTGGTACTGTAGTTAACCCCAGATCAGCCTCTAGTTTCTCCCTCTCTCTCCTCTACCTTGGTACTGTAGTTAACCCCAGATCACCTCTAGTTTCTCCCTCTCCTCTACTTGGTACTGTAGTTAACCCCAGATCAGCCTCTAGTTTCTCCCTCTCTCCTCTACCGTACTGTAGTTAACCCCATATCAGCCTCTAGTTTCTCCCTCTCCTCTACCTTGTACTGTAGTTTCTCCATATCAGCCTCTAGTTTCTCCCTCTCTCCTCTACCTTGGTACTGTAGTTTAACCCCAGATCAGCCTCTAGTTTCTCCTCTCTCTCCTCTACCTTGGTACTGTAGTTAACCCAGATCAGCCTCTAGTTTCTCCTCTCCTCTACCTTGGTACTGTAGTTAACCCCAGATCAGCCTCTATTTTTCTCTCTCCTCTACCTTGGTACTGTAGTTAACCCAGATCAGCCTCTAGTTTCTCCCTCTCCCTACCTTGGTACTGTAGTTAACCCAATCAGCCTCTAGTTCTCTCTCTCCTCTACCTTGGTACTGTAGTTAACCCCAGATCCCTCTAGTTTCTCCCTCCTCTACCTTGGTACTGTAGTTAACCCCATCAGCCTCTAGTTTCTCCCTCTCCTCTACCTTGGTACTGTAGTTAACCTCATATCAGCCTCTAGTTTCTCCCTCTCCTCTACCTTGGTACTGTAGTTAACCCCAGATCAGCCTCTAGTTTCTCCTCTCCTCTACCTTGGTACTGTAGTTAACCCCAGATCAGCCTCTAGTTTCTCCCTCTCTCTCCTCTACCTTGGTACTGTAGTTAACCCCAGATCAGCCTCTAGTTTTCTCTCTCTCCTCTACCTTGGTACTGTAGTTAACCCCAGATCAGCCTCTAGTTTCTCCCTCTCCTCTACCTTGGCACTGTAGTTTCTCAGACGCCTTAGTTTCTCCTCTCCTCTACCTTGGTACTGTAGTTTCTCCAGATCAGCCTCTAGTTTCTCCCCTCTCCTATACCTTGGTACTGTAGTTAACCCCAGATCAGCCTCTAGTTTCTCTCTCTCCTCTACCTTGGTACTGTAGTTTCCCAATCAGCCTCTAGTTTCTCCCTCTCCTCTACCTTGGTACTGTAGTTAACCCCAGATCAGCCTCTAGTTTTCTCCCTCTCCTCTACCTTGGTACTGTAGTTAACCCAGATCAGCCTCTAGTTTCTCTCCCTCTCCTCTACCTTGGTACTGTAGTTAACCCCAGATCAGCCTCTAGTTTCTCCCTCTCCTCTACCTTGGTACTGTAGTTAACCCCAGATCAGCCTCTAGTTTTCCCTTCTCTCCTCTACCTTGGTACTGTAGTTAACCCCAGATCAGCCTCTAGTTTCTCCCTCCTCCTCTACCTTGGTACTGTAGTTAACCCAGATCAGCCTCTAGTTTTCTCTCCTCTCCTCTACCTTGGTACTGTAGTTAACCCAGATCAGCCTCTAGTTTCTCCCTCTCCTCTACCTTGGTACTGTAGTTAACCCCAGATCAGCCTCTAGTTTCTCCCTCTCCTCTACCTTGTACTGTATTAACCCCAGATCAGCCTCTAGTTTCTCCCTCTCTCTCCTCTACCTTGGTACTGTAGTTAACCCCAGATCAGCCTCTAGTTTCTCCTCTCCTCTACCTTGGTACTGTAGTTAACCCAGATCAGCCTCTAGTTTCTCCCTCTCCTCTACCTTGGTACTGTAGTTAACCCCAGATCAGCCTCTAGTTTCTCCCTCTCCTCTACCTTGGTACTGTAGTTAACCCCAGATCAGCCTCTAGTTTCTCCCTCTCCTCTACCTTGGTACTGTAGTTAACCCCAGATCAGCCCTAGTTTCTCCCTCTCCTCTACCTTGGTACTGTAGTTAACCCCAGATCAGCCTCTAGTTTCTCCCTCTCCTCTACCTTGGTACTGTAGTTAACCCAGATCAGCCTCTAGTTTCTCTCCTCTCTCTACCTTGGTACTGTAGTTAACCCCAGATCAGCCTCTAGTTTCTCCCTCTCCTCTACCTTGGTACTGTAGTTAACCCCAGATCAGCCTCTAGTTTCTCCCTCTCTCTCCTCTACCTTGGTACTGTAGTTAACCCATATCAGCCTCTAGTTTCTCCCTCTCCTCTACCTTGGTACTGTAGTTAACCCCAGATCAGCCTCTAGTTCTCCCTCTCCTCTACCTTGGTACTGTAGTTAACCCAGATCAGCCTCTAGTTTCTCCCTCTCCTCTACCTTGGTACTGTAGTTACCCCAGATCAGCCTCTAGTTTCTCCCTCTCCTCTACCTTGGTACTGTAGTTAACCCCAGATCAGCCTTAGTTTCTCCCTCTCCTCTACCTTGGTACTGTAGTTACCCCAGATCAGCCTCTAGTTTCTCCCTCTCCTCTACCTTGGTACTGTAGTTAACCCAGATCAGCCTCTAGTTTCTCCCTCTCCTCTACCTTGGTACTGTAGATTCCCCAGATCAGCCTCTAGTTTCTCCCTCTCTCTACCTTGGTACTGTAGTTTACCCCAGATCAGCCTCTAGTTTTCTCCTCTCCTCTACCTTGGTACTGTAGTTAACCCGATCAGCCTCTAGTTTTCCCTCTCCTCTACCTTGGTACTGTAGTTAACCCAGTATCAGCCTCTAGTTTCTCCCTCTCCTCTACCTTGTACTGTAGTTAACCCCATATCAGCCTCTAGTTTCTCCCTCTCCTCTACCTTGGTACTGTAGTTAACCCCAGATCAGCCTCTAGTTTCTCCCTCTCCTCTACCTTGGTACTGTAGTTAACCCCAGATCAGCCTCTAGTTTCTCCCTCTCCTCTACCTTGGTACTGTAGTTAACCCCAGATCAGCCTAGTTTCTCCCTCTCCTCTACCTTGGTACTGTAGTTAACCCCAGATCAGCCTCTAGTTTCTCCCTCTCCTCTACCTTGGTACTGTAGTTTCTCCAGATCAGCCTCTAGTTTCTCCCTCCCTCCTCTACCTTGGTACTGTAGTTTCTCCAGATCAGCCTCTAGTTTCTCCCTCTCCTCTACCTTGGTACTGTAGTTAACCCCAGATCAGCCTCTAGTTTCTCCCTCTCCTCTACCTTGGTACTGTAGTTACCCCAGATCAGCCTCTAGTTTCTCCCTCCCTCTACCTTGGTACTGTAGTTAACCCAGATCAGCCTCTAGTTTCTCTCTCTCCTCTACTTGGTACTGTAGTTAACCCAGATCAGCCTCTAGTTTCTCCCCTCCTCTACCTTGGTACTGTAGTTAACCCATATCAGCCTCTAGTTTCTCCCTCTCCTCTACCTTGGTACTGTAGTTAACCCAGATCAGCCTCTAGTTTCCCCTCTCCTCTACCTTGGTACTGTAGTTAACCCCAGATCAGCTCTAGTTTCTCCCTCTCCTCTACCTTGGTACTGTAGTTAACCCCAGATCAGCCTCTAGTTTCTCTCTCTCCTCTACCTTGGTACTGTAGTTAACCTCATATCAGCCTCTAGTTTCTCCCTCTCCTCTACCTGGACTGTAGTTAACCCCAGATCAGCCTCTAGTGTCTCCCTCTCCTCTACCTTGGTTACTGTAGTTAACCCCATATCAGCCTCTAGTTTCTCCCTCTCCTCTACCTTGGTACTGTAGTTAACCCCAGATCAGCCTCTAGTTTCTCCCTCTCCTCTACCTGGTACTGTAGTTAACCCCAGATCAGCCTCTAGTGTCTCCCCTCCTCTACCTTGGTACTGTAGTTAACCCCATATCAGCCTCTAGTTTCTCCCTCTCCTCTACCTTGGTACTGTAGTTTCTCCAGATCAGCCTCTATTTTCTCCTTGTTCTTCTTGACAGTGTTGAAGGCCTCCTGGTCTTTCTGGTAACCAGAGTCCATCTTCTTGACCTCCGTCTGCTTGGCCTTCAACTCCTGCTGGGCGTGTTTCAGCTTCATCTGGGCCTGGGGGAGAAGCACCGACAGGAGAGAAATGAACACTCACTCATCGACACAGCAGGAAACTCTCCGACACAGCGGGAAAAACTCATCCGACACAGCGGAAAACTCATCGACACAGCGGAAAAAACTCATCCGACACACAGCGGAAAAACTCATCCGACACAGCGGAAACTCATCACGACACAGCGGGAAAAACTCATCCGACACAGCGGGAAAACTCATCGACACAGCGGAAAACTCATCCGACACGCGGGAAAACTCTCCGACACAGCGGGAAAAACTCATCCGACACAGCGAAAAACTCATCCGACACAGCGGGAAAAACTCATCCGACACAGCGGGAAAAACTCAGTCACACTCTTTTTTGAGGTCATCACTCATCAGTTTGCATTCTTTGAAGGTCGTAGGTCAGATATTGAGGTCAGAGGTCATCGTCACCTGTTGGCCTGTGTCAGCTTTACTCATATCCTTTCTACAATCAATCAACCTCTCTGTTTCAATACAAAATCAATCAACTCTCTTTCAATACAAAATCAATCAACTCTCTGTTTCAATACAAATCAATCAACTCTCTGTTTCAATACAAATCAATCAACTCTCTGTTTCAATACAAAATCAATCGACTGTTTCAATACATATATTATGAATCAATCCCCTCTCACCTGTTGGCCTCGGTGTCAGCTTTACTCATGTCATTCTTCAGGTCATCATCTGTCCGGCGAGCGTGGCCTCTTCTCCGTCCTCATTGGTGGACAGCCCTGCGGACACAGCCTTGAAATGACACTGTGCGGCCTCTAGGGCGGCGCTGTCCTTCTGACCTTCCTCCTGTAGGGCAGACAGCTTCTCCGCTACCTTGGATACCTCTCCTTCCTTAACAACGAGTACCTTCTTATCCTGGGGGGGACACACAGACAGAGAGGAGAGAGCCAGTGGTTTTAGTTAGTCATCTTCAGGGTGTCTGCTCTTCTTCCTTTCTCACACCCCCCCTCTCTCTCACACCACGCCTACAACCCCCCTTCTCTCACACACCCCCCTCTCTCACACCACGTCTACAACCCCCCCCTCTCTCACACCACGCCTACACCCCCCCTCTCACACACAACCACGCCTACACCCCCCTCTCACACACACACCACCCCTACACCCCCCTCTCTCACACCACCCCTACACACCCCCTCTCACACACACCACGCCTACACCCCCTCTCACACACACACCACCCCTACACCCCCCCTCTCTCACACCCCCCCTACACACCCCTCCACACACACCACCACCCTCTCACACACCACCCCTACACCCCCCCTACACACACCCTCTCACACACACCATCCCCTCTCACACACCACCCCTACACCCCCCTCTCACACCCCTCTCACACACACCACCCCTACACCCCCTCTCACACACCCCCTCTCACACACAACCACCCCTACACCCCCCTCACACACACACCCCTACACCCCCCCTCTCTCACACCCCCCCCCCCCCTACACACACCCTCTCACACACAAACAAACCAGAGTGTAAAGTTAATGCCCACA
>NW_024057886.1:99772-152272 GCF_016432855.1 Salvelinus namaycush
ACCCTGGCTGGCTTGTTGATATTGTGGTGTTAAACCTGGCCTGGCTTTGTTGATATTGTGGTGTTAAACCTCTGTCCTGGCTTTGTTGATATTGTGTTAAACCTGGCCTGGCTTTGTTGATATTGTGTTAAACCTGGCCTGGCTTTGTTGATATTGTGTTGTTAAACCTCTGTCCTGGCTTTGTTGATATTGTGTTGTTAAACCTGGCCTGGCTTTGTTGATATTGTGTTAAACCTCTGGCCTGGCTTTGTTGATATTGTGGTGTTAAACCTGGCCTGGCTTTGTTGATATTGTGGTGTTAAACCTGGCCTGGCTTTGTTGATATTGTGGTGTTAAACCTGGCCTGGCTTTGTTGATATTGTGTTAAACCTGGCCTGGCTTTGTTGATATTGTGTTAAACCTGGCCTGGCTTGTTGATATTGTGTTAAACCTCTGTCCTGGTTTGTTGATATTGTGTTAAACGGCCTGGCCTTGTATTGTGTTACCTCTGGCCTGGTTGTTGATATGTTGTCTAAACCTGGCCTGGCTTTGTTGATATTGTGTTAAACCTGGCCTGGCTTTGTTGATATTGTGTTGTTAAACCTCTGTCCTGGTTTGTTGATATTGTGTTAAACCTGGCTGGCTCTGTTGAATTGTGTTAAACCTCTGTCTGGTTGTTGAATTGTGTTAAACCTGGCCTGGCTTTGTTGATATTGTGTTAAACCTGGCCTGGCTTTGTTGATATTGTGGTGTTAAACCTCTGTCCTGGCTTTGTTGATATTGTGTTAAACCTCTGTCCTGGCTTTGTTGATATTGTGTTAAACCTCTGTCCTGGCTTTGTTGATATTGTGTTAAATATATTGTATATGTATATATATTGTGTTCCTGTCCCCCCAGGTGTTGGAGAATAAGATGAAGAATGCGGAGGCAGAGAGGGAGAAGGAACTGAAAGCTGCTCAACAGAAAGTCAACTCTGCTAAAACCAAGGCTGACGCCTTCAGTAAGAAGCTGAAGGAGAGACAACAGGTGGAGTCACACACACACAGACAGACACACACACACACACACACACACACACACAGACACACACACAGACACACACACACACACACACACACACACACACAGACACAGACACAGACATAGACACACACACACACACACACACAGACACACAGACACACACACACAGACACACGTCCGTCCGTGGCGGAGACAGACAGACAGACAGACAGACAGACACATTTGAATTCTGTGCCAACTGTCCCCAAAACCAAAGACACCAACACAATAACCCGGGTTACATTACCCAAGAAATAAACTGGGTTACATTACCCCAGCAATAACCCGGGTTACATTACCCCAGCAATAACCCGGGTTACATTACCCCAGCAATAACCCGGTTTACATTACCCCAGCAATAACCCGGTTACATTACCCCAGCAATAACCCGGGTTACATTACCCCAGCAATAACCCGGGTTACATTACCCCAGCAATAACCCGGGTTACATTACCCCAGCAATAACCCGGGTTACATTACCCCAGCAATAACCCGGGTTACATTACCCCAGCAATAACATTATTCAAGACCCTCCACAGTGTACAAACAAGGGGGCTGCACTTTTGATTTGACGTGAAAGTTGTGTATAACCCTGTGTGTGTGTGTGTGTGTGTGTGTGTGTGTGTGTGTGTGTGTGTGTGCAGGAGGCTGAGTCCCTGGTCCTAGAGTTGGAGGAGTTGAAGAGGGAGCAGGCTGGCTATCAACAACAGATACTGGCAGTAGACGAAGCCATGACGACCATCCAGGAACAGATAGAGAACATGTCTACCACCGTGGCAGAGAACAAGGTACCATACACGTCACTGTTATCAGGTTAGCTAGGAGTCCCTTTACTCTGCTACGGTCCCAGCCACGCTCTGGGTCACTATGAGGGAGACAGAGACACGTCACTGACTGTTATCAGGTTAGCTAGGAGTCCCTTTACTCTGCTACGGTCCCAGCCACGCTCTGGGTCACTATGAGGGAGACAGAGACACGTCACTGACTGTTATCAGGTTAGCTAGGAGTCCCTTTACTCTGCTACGGTCCCAGCCACGCTCTGGGTCACTATGAGGGAGACAGAGACACGTCACTGACTGTTATCAGGTTAGCTAGGAGTCCCTTTACTCTGCTACGGTCCCAGCCACGCTCTGGGTCACTATGAGGGAGACAGAGACACGTCACTGACTGTTATCAGGTTAGCTAGGAGTCCCTTTACTCTGCTACGGTCCCAGCCACGCTCTGGGTCACTATGAGGGAGACAGAGACACGTCACTGTTATCAGGTTAGCTAGGAGTCCCTTTACTCTGCTACGGTCCCAGCCACGCTCTGGGTCACTATGAGGGAGACAGAGACACGTCACTGTTATCAGGTTAGCTAGGAGTCCCTTTACTCTGCTACGGTCCCAGCCACGCTCTGGGTCACTATGAGGGAGACAGAGACACGTCACTGTTATCAGGTTAGCTAGGAGTCCCTTTCCTCTGCTACGGTCCCAGCCACGCTCTGGGTCACTATGAGGGAGACAGAGACACGTCACTGTTATCAGGTTAGCTAGGAGTCCCTTTACTCTGCTACGGTCCCAGCCACGCTCTGGGTCACTATGAGGGAGACAGAGACACGTCACTGTTATCAGGTTAGCTAGGAGTCCCTTTACTCTGCTACGGTCCCAGCCACGCTCTGGGTCACTATGAGGGAGACAGAGACACGTCACTGACTGTTATCAGGTTAGCTAGGAGTCCCTTTACTCTGCTACGGTCCCAGCCACGCTCTGGGTCACTATGAGGGAGACAGAGACACGTCACTGTTATCAGGTTAGCTAGGAGTCCCTTTACTCTGCTACGGTCCCAGCCACGCTCTGGGTCACTATGAGGGAGACAGAGACACGTCACTGTTATCAGGTTAGCTAGGAGTCCCTTTACTCTGCTACGGTCCCAGCCACGCTCTGGGTCACTATGAGGGAGACAGAGACACGTCACTGACTGTTATCAGGTTAGCTAGGAGTCCCTTTACTCTGCTACGGTCCCAGCCACGCTCTGGGTCACTATGAGGGAGACAGAGACACGTCACTGACTGTTATCAGGTTAGCTAGGAGTCCCTTTACTCTGCTACGGTCCCAGCCACGCTCTGGGTCACTATGAGGGAGACAGAGACACGTCACTGACTGTTATCAGGTTAGCTAGGAGTCCCTTTACTCTGCTCCGGTCCCAGCCACGCTCTGGGTCACTATGAGGGAGACAGAGACACGTCACTGACTGTTATCAGGTTAGCTAGGAGTCCCTTTACTCTGCTACGGTCCCAGCCACGCTCTGGGTCACTATGAGGGAGACAGAGACACGTCACTGTTATCAGGTTAGCTAGGAGTCCCTTTACTCTGCTACGGTCCCAGCCACGCTCTGGGTCACTATGAGGGGGACAGAGACACGTCACTACTGTAAGTCTCTCTGGATAAGAGAGTCTGCTAAATGACTCCCTACTGTAAGTCTCTCTGGATAAGAGAGTCTGCTAAATGACTCACTACTGTAAGTCTCTCTGGATAAGAGAGTCTGCTAAATGACTCACTACTGTAAGTCTCTCTGGATAAGAGAGTCTGCTAAATGACTCACTACTGTCAGTCTCTCTGGATAAGAGAGTCTACTAAATGACTCACTACTGTAAGTCTCTCTGGATAAGAGAGTCTGCTAAATGACTCCCTACTGTAAGTCTCTCTGGATAAGAGAGTCTGCTAAATGACTCCCTACTGTAAGTCTCTCTGGATAAGAGAGTCTGCTAAATGACTCCCTACTGTAAGTCTCTCTGGATAAGAGAGTCTGTTAAATGACTCACTACTGTAAGTCTCTCTGGATAAGAGAGTCTGCTAAATGACTCACTACTGTAAGTCTCTCTGGATAAGAGAGTCTGCTAAATGACTCCCTACTGTAAATGTCACATCAATAATCAAGTCAGCCAAGAAAACCTTCCCGTTGCTCAGGTTGAAAGAGACAGGAGAGGACCACACCGAGGTGTGTTATGGTCTCTCTGAGCTGGGTGACACCACACACACACGGTGTACCTGTAGTCGAAGCGTAGGTTCGGGAAGCGGGACATCAGACCCTCGTAGGTATTTCTGAGGGTGGTGACCTCACGGTTCAGCTGTCTCTTCCTCTCCAGAAGTCCCTCCTCCTTTCCATCTGATAAACAACACATCAGACGTCAACGCCAGGCTCAACATTTAAAACCTTCAACGCCAGCCTCGACATTTTACCATCAACGCCAGCCTCGACATTTTACCATCAACGCCAGCCTCGGCACTTTACCATCAACGCCAGCCTCGGCACTTTACCATCAACGCCAGCCTCGGCACTTTACCATCAACGCCAGCCTCGGCACTTTACCATCAACGCCAGCCTCGGCATTTTACCATCAACGCCAGCCTCGGCATTTTACCATCAACGCCAGCCTCGGCATTTTACCATCAACGCCAGCCTCGGCATTTTACCATCAACGCCAGCCTCGGCATTTTACCATCAACGCCAGCCTCGGCATTTTACCATCAACGCCAGCCTCGGCATTTTACCATCAACGCCAGCCTCGGCATTTTACCATCAACGCCAGCCTCGGCATTTTACCATCAACGCCAGCCTCGGCATTTTACCATCAACGCCAGCCTCGGCATTTTACCATCAACGCCAGCCTCGGCATTTTACCATCAACGCCAGCCTCGGCATTTTACCATCAACGCCAGCCTCGGCATTTTACCATCAACGCCAGCCTCGGCATTTTACCATCAACGCCAGCCTCGGCATTTTACCATCAACGCCAGCCTCGGCATTTTACCATCAACGCCAGCCTCGACATTTTACCATCAACGCCAGCCTCGACATTTTACCATCAACGCCAGCCTCGGCATTTTACCATCAACGCCAGCCTCGGCATTTTACCATCAACGCCAGCCTCGACATTTTACCATCAACGCCAGCCTCGACATTTTACCATCAACGCCAGCCTAAACATTTACCATCAACGCCAGCCTCTAGTTTCTCTCTCTCCTCTACCTTGGTACTGTAGTTAACCCCAGATCAGCCTCTAGTTTCTCCCTCTCCTCTACCTTGGTACTGTAGTTAACCCCAGATCAGCCTCTAGTTTCTCCCTCTCTCTCCTCTACCTTGGTACTGTAGTTAACCCCAGATCAGCCTCTAGTTTCTCCCTCTCTCTCCTCTACCTTGGTACTGTAGTTAACCCCAGATCAGCCTCTAGTTTCTCCCTCTCCTCTACCTTGGTACTGTAGTTAACCCCAGATCAGCCTCTAGTTTCTCCCTCTCCTCTACCTTGGTACTGTAGTTAACCCCAGATCAGCCTCTAGTTTCTCCCTCCCTCTCCTCTACCTTGGTACTGTAGTTAACCCCAGATCAGCCTCTAGTTTCTCCCTCTATCCTCTACCTTGGTACTGTAGTTAACCCCAGATCAGCCTCTAGTTTCTCTCTCTCCTCTACCTTGGTACTGTAGTTAACCCCAGATCAGCCTCTAGTTTCTCCCTCTCCTCTACCTTGGTACTGTAGTTAACCCCAGATCAGCCTCTAGTTTCTCCCTCTCCTCTACCTTGGTACTGTAGTTAACCCCAGATCAGCCTCTAGTTTCTCCCTCCCTCTCCTCTACCTTGGTACTGTAGTTAACCCCAGATCAGCCTCTAGTTTCTCTCCCTCTCCTCTACCTTGGTACTGTAGTTAACCCCAGATCAGCCTCTAGTTTCTCCCTCTCCTCTACCTTGGTACTGTAGTTAACCCCAGATCAGCCTCTAGTTTCTCCCTCTCCTCTACCTTGGTACTGTAGTTAACCCCAGATCAGCCTCTAGTTTCTCCCTCTCTCTCCTCTACCTTGGTACTGTAGTTAACCCCAGATCAGCCTCTAGTTTCTCCCTCTCTCTCCTCTACCTTGGTACTGTAGTTAACCCCAGATCAGCCTCTAGTTTCTCTCCCTCTCCTCTACCTTGGTACTGTAGTTAACCCCAGATCAGCCTCTAGTTTCTCCCTCTCCTCTACCTTGGTACTGTAGTTTCTCCATATCAGCCTCTATTTTCTCCCTCTCCTCTACCTTGGTACTGTAGTTAACCCCAGATCAGCCTCTAGTTTCTCCCTCTCTCCTCTACCTTGGTACTGTAGTTAACCCCAGATCAGCCTCTAGTTTCTCCCTCTCCTCTACCTTGGTACTCTAGTTTCTCTCTCTCCTCTACCTTGGTACTGTAGTTAACCCCAGATCAGCCTCTAGTTTCTCCCTCTCCTCTACCTTGGTACTGTAGTTAACCCCAGATCAGCCTCTAGTTTCTCCCTCTCCTCTACCTTGGTACTGTAGTTAACCCCAGATCAGCCTCTAGTTTCTCTCTCTCCTCTACCTTGGTACTGTAGTTAACCCCAGATCAGCCTCTAGTTTCTCCCTCTCCTCTACCTTGGTACTGTAGTTAACCCCAGATCAGCCTCTAGTTTCTCCCTCTCCTCTACCTTGGTACTGTAGTTAACCCCAGATCAGCCTCTAGTTTCTCCCTCTCCTCTACCTTGGTACTGTAGTTAACCCCAGATCAGCCTCTAGTTTCTCCCTCCCTCCTCTACCTTGGTACTGTAGTTAACCCCAGATCAGCCTCTAGTTTCTCCCTCTCCTCTACCTTGGTACTGTAGTTTCTCCAGATCAGCCTCTAGTTTCTCCCTCTCCTCTACCTTGGTACTGTAGTTAACCCCAGATCAGCCTCTAGTTTCTCCCTCTCTCTCCTCTACCTTGGTACTGTAGTTAACCCCAGATCAGCCTCTAGTTTCTCCCTCTCCTCTACCTTGGTACTGTAGTTAACCCCAGATCAGCCTCTAGTTTCTCCCTCTCTCCTCTACCTTGGTACTGTAGTTAACCCCAGATCAGCCTCTAGTTTCTCCCTCTCCTCTACCTTGGTACTGTAGTTTCTCCATATCAGCCTCTAGTTTCTCCCTCCCTCCTCTACCTTGGTACTGTAGTTAACCCCAGATCAGCCTCTAGTTTCTCCCTCTCTCTCCTCTACCTTGGTACTGTAGTTAACCCCAGATCAGCCTCTAGTTTCTCCCTCTCCTCTACCTTGGTACTGTAGTTAACCCCAGATCAGCCTCTAGTTTCTCTCTCTCCTCTACCTTGGTACTGTAGTTAACCCCAGATCAGCCTCTAGTTTCTCCCTCTCCTCTACCTTGGTACTGTAGTTAACCCCAGATCAGCCTCTAGTTTCTCTCTCTCCTCTACCTTGGTACTGTAGTTAACCCCAGATCAGCCTCTAGTTTCTCCCTCTCCTCTACCTTGGTACTGTAGTTAACCCCAGATCAGCCTCTAGTTTCTCCCTCTCCTCTACCTTGGTACTGTAGTTAACCTCATATCAGCCTCTAGTTTCTCCCTCTCCTCTACCTTGGTACTGTAGTTAACCCCAGATCAGCCTCTAGTTTCTCCCTCTCCTCTACCTTGGTACTGTAGTTAACCCCAGATCAGCCTCTAGTTTCTCCCTCTCTCTCCTCTACCTTGGTACTGTAGTTAACCCCAGATCAGCCTCTAGTTTCTCTCTCTCCTCTACCTTGGTACTGTAGTTAACCCCAGATCAGCCTCTAGTTTCTCCCTCTCCTCTACCTTGGCACTGTAGTTTCTCCAGATCAGCCTCTAGTTTCTCCCTCTCCTCTACCTTGGTACTGTAGTTTCTCCAGATCAGCCTCTAGTTTCTCCCTCTCCTCTACCTTGGTACTGTAGTTAACCCCAGATCAGCCTCTAGTTTCTCTCTCTCCTCTACCTTGGTACTGTAGTTTCTCCATATCAGCCTCTAGTTTCTCCCTCTCCTCTACCTTGGTACTGTAGTTAACCCCAGATCAGCCTCTAGTTTCTCCCTCTCCTCTACCTTGGTACTGTAGTTAACCCCAGATCAGCCTCTAGTTTCTCTCCCTCTCCTCTACCTTGGTACTGTAGTTAACCCCAGATCAGCCTCTAGTTTCTCCCTCTCCTCTACCTTGGTACTGTAGTTAACCCCAGATCAGCCTCTAGTTTCTCCTTCTCTCCTCTACCTTGGTACTGTAGTTAACCCCAGATCAGCCTCTAGTTTCTCCCTCCCTCTCCTCTACCTTGGTACTGTAGTTAACCCCAGATCAGCCTCTAGTTTCTCTCCCTCTCCTCTACCTTGGTACTGTAGTTAACCCCAGATCAGCCTCTAGTTTCTCCCTCTCCTCTACCTTGGTACTGTAGTTAACCCCAGATCAGCCTCTAGTTTCTCCCTCTCCTCTACCTTGGTACTGTAGTTAACCCCAGATCAGCCTCTAGTTTCTCCCTCTCTCTCCTCTACCTTGGTACTGTAGTTAACCCCAGATCAGCCTCTAGTTTCTCCCTCTCCTCTACCTTGGTACTGTAGTTAACCCCAGATCAGCCTCTAGTTTCTCCCTCTCCTCTACCTTGGTACTGTAGTTAACCCCAGATCAGCCTCTAGTTTCTCCCTCTCCTCTACCTTGGTACTGTAGTTAACCCCAGATCAGCCTCTAGTTTCTCCCTCTCCTCTACCTTGGTACTGTAGTTAACCCCAGATCAGCCTCTAGTTTCTCCCTCTCCTCTACCTTGGTACTGTAGTTAACCCCAGATCAGCCTCTAGTTTCTCCCTCTCCTCTACCTTGGTACTGTAGTTAACCCCAGATCAGCCTCTAGTTTCTCTCCCTCTCCTCTACCTTGGTACTGTAGTTAACCCCAGATCAGCCTCTAGTTTCTCCCTCTCCTCTACCTTGGTACTGTAGTTAACCCCAGATCAGCCTCTAGTTTCTCCCTCCTCTCCTCTACCTTGGTACTGTAGTTAACCCCATATCAGCCTCTAGTTTCTCCCTCTCCTCTACCTTGGTACTGTAGTTAACCCCAGATCAGCCTCTAGTTTCTCCCTCTCCTCTACCTTGGTACTGTAGTTAACCCCAGATCAGCCTCTAGTTTCTCCCTCTCCTCTACCTTGGTACTGTAGTTAACCCCAGATCAGCCTCTAGTTTCTCCCTCTCCTCTACCTTGGTACTGTAGTTAACCCCAGATCAGCCTCTAGTTTCTCCCTCTCCTCTACCTTGGTACTGTAGTTAACCCCAGACCAGCCTCTAGTTTCTCCCTCTCCTCTACCTTGGTACTGTAGTTAACCCCAGATCAGCCTCTAGTTTCTCCCTCTCCTCTACCTTGGTACTGTAGTTAACCCCAGATCAGCCTCTAGTTTCTCCCTCTCCTCTACCTTGGTACTGTAGTTAACCCCAGATCAGCCTCTAGTTTCTCCCTCTCCTCTACCTTGGTACTGTAGTTAACCCCAGATCAGCCTCTAGTTTCTCCCTCTCCTCTACCTTGGTACTGTAGTTAACCTCATATCAGCCTCTAGTTTCTCCCTCTCCTCTACCTTGGTACTGTAGTTAACCCCATATCAGCCTCTAGTTTCTCCCTCTCCTCTACCTTGGTACTCTAGTTTCTCCCTCTCCTCTACCTTGGTACTGTAGTTAACCCCAGATCAGCCTCTAGTTTCTCCCTCTCCTCTACCTTGGTACTGTAGTTAACCCCAGATCAGCCTCTAGTTTCTCCCTCTCCTCTACCTTGGTACTGTAGTTAACCCCAGATCAGCCTCTAGTTTCTCCCTCTCCTCTACCTTGGTACTGTAGTTTCTCCAGATCAGCCTCTAGTTTCTCCCTCTCCTCTACCTTGGTACTGTAGTTTCTCCAGATCAGCCTCTAGTTTCTCCCTCTCCTCTACCTTGGTACTGTAGTTAACCCCAGATCAGCCTCTAGTTTCTCCCTCTCCTCTACCTTGGTACTGTAGTTAACCCCAGATCAGCCTCTAGTTTCTCCCTCTCCTCTACCTTGGTACTGTAGTTAACCCCAGATCAGCCTCTAGTTTCTCTCTCTCCTCTACCTTGGTACTGTAGTTAACCCCAGATCAGCCTCTAGTTTCTCCCTCTCCTCTACCTTGGTACTGTAGTTAACCCCATATCAGCCTCTAGTTTCTCCCTCTCCTCTACCTTGGTACTGTAGTTAACCTCATATCAGCCTCTAGTTTCTCCCTCTCCTCTACCTTGGTACTGTAGTTAACCCCAGATCAGCCTCTAGTTTCTCCCTCTCCTCTACCTTGGTACTGTAGTTAACCCCAGATCAGCCTCTAGTTTCTCTCTCTCCTCTACCTTGGTACTGTAGTTAACCCCATATCAGCCTCTAGTTTCTCCCTCTCCTCTACCTTGGTACTGTAGTTAACCCCAGATCAGCCTCTAGTGTCTCCCTCTCCTCTACCTTGGTACTGTAGTTAACCCCATATCAGCCTCTAGTTTCTCCCTCTCCTCTACCTTGGTACTGTAGTTAACCCCAGATCAGCCTCTAGTTTCTCCCTCTCCTCTACCTTGGTACTGTAGTTAACCCCAGATCAGCCTCTAGTGTCTCCCTCTCCTCTACCTTGGTACTGTAGTTAACCCCATATCAGCCTCTAGTTTCTCCCTCTCCTCTACCTTGGTACTGTAGTTTCTCCAGATCAGCCTCTATTTTCTCCTTGTTCTTCTTGACAGTGTTGAAGGCCTCCTGGTCTTTCTGGTAACCAGAGTCCATCTTCTTGACCTCCGTCTGCTTGGCCTTCAACTCCTGCTGGGCGTGTTTCAGCTTCATCTGGGCCTGGGGGAGAAGCAAAGACAGGAAGAGAATGAAGACTCACTCATCCGACACAGCGGGAAAAACTCATCCGACACAGCGGGAAAAGCTCATCCGACACAGCAGGAAAAACTCATCCGACACAGCAGGAAAAACTCATCCGACACAGCAGGAAAAACTCATCCGACACAGCAGGAAAAACTCATCCGACACAGCAGGAAAAACTCATCCGACACAGCAGGAAAAACTCATCCGACACAGCAGGAAAAACTCATCCGACACAGCAGGAAAAACTCATCCGACACAGCAGGAAAAACTCATCCGACACAGCAGGAAAAACTCATCCGACACAGCAGGAAAAACTCATCCGACACAGCAGGAAAAACTCAGTCACAACTCTTTTATTGAGGTCATCATTCTCATTCAGTTTGCATTCTTTGAAGGTCGTAGGTCAGATATTAGAGGTCAGAGTCACCTGTTAGTCCTGTGTCAGCTTTACTCATATCCTTTCTACAATCAATCAACTCTCTGTTTCGACACAAAATCAATCAACTGTTTCAATACAAAATCAATCAACTCTCTGTTTCAATACAAAATCAATCAACTCTCTGTTTCAATACAAAATCAATCAACTCTCTGTTTCGACACAAAATCAATCAACTGTTTCAATACATTATATTATGAATCAATCCCTTCTCACCTGTTTGGCCTCGGTGTCAGCTTTACTCATGTCATTCTTGCAGGTCATCATCTGTCCGGCGAGCGTGGCCTCTTCTCCGTCCTCATTGGTGGACAGCCCTGCGGACACAGCCTTGAAATGACACTGTGCGGCCTCTAGGGCGGCGCTGTCCTTCTGACCTTCCTCCTGTAGGGCAGACAGCTTCTCCGCTACCTTGGATACCTCTCCTTCCTTAACAACGAGTACCTTCTTATCCTGGGGGGGAAACACAGAGAGGAGAGAGACAGTGGTTTTAGTTAGTCATCTTTCAGGCTGTCTGCTTGTCTTCCTCTCTCACACCACCCCTCTCTCTCACACCACGCCTACACCCCCCCTTCTCTCACACACCCCCCTCTCTCACACCACGTCTACACCCCCCCCTCTCTCACACCACGCCTACACCCCCCCTCTCACACACACACCACGCCTACACCCCCCCTCTCACACACACACCACCCCTACACCCCCCCTCTCTCACACCACCCCTACACACCCCCTCTCACACACACCACGCCTACACCCCCTCTCACACACACACCACCCCTACACCCCCCCCTCTTTCTCACACCCCCCCTACACACACCCTCTCACACACACCACCCCCTCTCACACACCACCCCTACACCCCCCCTACACACACCCTCTCACACACACCATCCCCTCTCACACACCACCCCTACACCCCCCTCTCACACCCCCTCTCACACACACCACCCCTACACCCCCCTCTCACACACCCCCTCTCACACACACCACCCCTACACCCCCCCCTCACACACACCACCCCTACACCCCCCCTCTCTCACACCCCCCCCCCCCCCTACACACACCCTCTCACACACAACCCCCCCTCTCACACACACCACCCCTACACCCCCTCTCTTTATCCTCCCTCCTCTCACCTCCTCCATGCTCTTCACCAGTTCCTTCCTCTTCTTGGTCTCATCTAACAGGTTCTGTTTCTTCATGTCCACAGCACTCTGGGCTTTAGCATCGACCCTCTGGACCTCAGACAGAGTCTCCTCTAAACCCTTCAGCACTCCACCAACCTCCTGTAGGACAGGAGAGACAGGCAGACATCAGGACACCCCCCCCGACAGACGTCAGGACACCCCCCCGACAGGCGTCAGGACACCCCCCCCCCCCCCCCCCCACCCGACGTCAGGACACCCCCCCGACAGGCGTCAGGACACCCCCCACCCCGACAGACGTCAGGACACCCCCCACCCCGACAGACGTCAGGACACCCCCCACCCCGGCAGACGTCAGGACACCCCCCACCCCGGCAGACGTCAGGACACCCCCCACCCCGGCAGACGTCAGGACACCCCCCACCTCGACAGACGTCAGGACACCCCCCACCCCGACAGACGTCAGGACACCCCCCACCCCGACAGACGTCAGGACACCCCCCACCCCGACAGACGTCAGGACACCCGACATAACATAGTCAAATATAATAACCTCCAAGCTAAACGTTTGAAATATATCTGTCCGTGACCAAAGTGCTCATTCAATGAGATTCAACAGCTGCAGATAGAAACGTGTTGCATAGATCTGCCACTATCATTCATTCACATTAGAGAAGTGGTGCCCATCCTCGTTCTATGTTTTGTTTTTTTCTCCAATGCTCCCAGAATGGTTTAATAAAGTTGTATTGAATTGAATAGCATTTCATTACTTGGTCCCTCTTCTTCTGCAGTTCCTGTATCTGGGCGGAGAGTTCCTGGACCTTGTTTTCGTTGTCTGCCATGTTGGCCTGCAGCTGAGTGATGGAGTCCTGCATCACCTTCAGGTCCTCCGCTGACTTCACCTGAGATTTAAAATCGACAATATGTTAAATCAACAACAGTTCCATTAAACCTGACCTGTGAACCCAAATCACAGTGAATTCAATCACATTCCATTCACTTTGTTATTCATCCCCAACGGACACTGCTGGGCTTACAATACACCACGACAACAACACAACACACCATGACAACAAGACACCACTACGACAAGACACCACCACAACTAAAACATGATGTAATATTCCACACAGGACCTTCAGTGTGTGTGTGTGTACCTTGGTCTCCTCAGCGCAGACAAACAGCCAGGCTACGTACAGACGACTCAGGTGCTCCATCTCCCTCATCACCTTCTGGTACTCCAGGTATGAAGAACGCTCCTACAGGAGGACGGAGGGACGGAGAGAGGACAGACGGACGGAGAGAGGACAGAGGGACGGAGAGAGGACAGACGGACGGAGAGAGGACAGACGGACGGAGAGAGGACAGAGGGACGGAGAGAGGACAGAGGGACGGAGAGAGGACAGAGGGACGGAGAGAGGACAGAGGGACAGAGAGAGGACAGAGGGACGGAGAGAGGACAGAGGGACGGAGAGAGGACAGAGGGACGGAGAGAGGACAGACGGACGGAGGACAGAGGGACAGAGAGAGGGACGGAGAGAGGACAGAGGGACAGAGAGAGGGACGGAGAGAGGACAGAGGGACGGAGAGAGGACAGAGGGACGGAGAGAGGACAGAGGGACAGAGAGAGGACAGAGGGACAGAGAGAGGACAGAGGGACAGAGAGAGGACAGAGGGACGGAGAGAGGACAGAGGGACAGAGAGAGGACAGAGGGACGGAGAGAGGACAGAGGGACGGAGAGAGGACAGAGGGACGGAGAGAGGACAGAGAAACAGCGGGACGGCCGTGAAGGAAGACAGAAAGGATAAAGATGGTTAATGAAGGGGAGACATTTAGCAGACGCTCTTACCCAGAAGCACTTACTCTACTGGAATGCTTTCATTATTCATTCCTACTGGTCTCCCGTGGGAATCGAACCCACAACCCCTGGCACTACAAGTGCCATGCTCTACCAACTGAGTGACATGGGATGGACGGAGGCGACAGGAAGTATTAAAGATCCTTGGGGGTGTTTATTCCAGGGTCACACTCATCAGGGGACAACGATTTCATGTTCCTAAAAACACATCTTAAAAACGGGACTTCCTACCTCCTTCAGCTTCTGCATGGTGGGAGTGATCTCTTCGTCAAGGATCTGAACACAACCAAACACAAATTAGTCAAATACAACTAATATCCAAGGCGCCATTGTTGATAGTAGGAGCTATGAGTTGAACCTAGATTCAACTAAAGGCCTGATGAAGAGTTGAACTTAGTTTTCTAGAGAGAAAAACAAACCGTGCCCTTTGGTTCCCCAGGACCAGGAAACACAGAGCTACGTTATGTTAGGAATTTTGTTAATAAATAGTTAAAACAAATTCTAGCTTTAGGTAAAACTATAACTAATTGAACTCTGCATGTCTTGTGAAAAGAGATTTGTGTGGTGGGTCATAGAATAAGCAGAAAGGGTCGTTAAACTATGGTTGAACTGACCCAACTTAGCCCTGAGGTGTTTAGATAAGGCTGTGGGTAACTTTTTAGGTCTTCCATTATCTTGAGTTGTCTGCTAAAGTGGTAATAAATTATAGTGAGCCTTCAGGATAAATGATTATATTGTGTGTCATGTGAGTGCCCTGTGAAGTTGGAATGAACTTTTGAACCTGTTTTCTATTTGTCAGGACAATGAGACTTATTCTGTAACCTATGACGTCATATCTTGTATATAAACCTGTGTTTATGATCAAATGGGAGCGTGCTCCGAGAATAAACACTATTATCTAATTTTAATAAGACTGCATCCTGTCTATTTTATGTTAATAAGTATCTTACAAATTCTTATAAATAGACAGATTGAATTTAATTAATGAGTATATTGGAGGAATTATTTAATTCCACTAACAGTTATCACAGGTAAAATGGCGGCCCCACCGTCTGGATTTCTTTCAGTTTGGCTTCTTTCTTCTCAATGGTTTTCTGGGCGCTGATCTTTTTACACTCATACATCCTGGTTCCTGCTGCCTCCTCTATCATGGCTAGGATCTACGGAGGAGAGAGGAGGGTTAGAGAGAGTTACATCCTGGTTCCTGCTGCCTCCTCTATCATGGCTAGGATCTACGGAGGAGAGAGGAGGGTTAGAGAGAGTTACATCCTGGTTCCTGCTGCCTCCTCTATCATGGCTAGGATCTATGGAGGAGAGAGGAGGGTTAGAGAGTTACATCCTGGTTCCTGCTGCCTCCTCTATCATGGCTAGGATCTACGGAGGAGAGAGGAGGGTTAGAGAGAGTTACATCCTGGTTCCTGCTGCCTCCTCTATCATGGCTAGGATCTACGGAGGAGAGAGGAGGGTTAGAGAGTTACATCCTGGTTCCTGCTGCCTCCTCTATCATGGCTAGGAGCTATGGAGGAGAGAGGAGGGTTAGAGAGAGTTACATCCTGGTTCCTGCTGCCTCCTCTATCATGGCTAGGATCTACAGAGGAGAGAGGAGGGTTAGAGAGTTACATCCTGGTTCCTGCTGCCTCCTCTATCATGGCTAGGATCTACGGAGGAGAGAGGAGGGTTAGAGAGTTACATCCTGGTTCCTGCTGCCTCCTCTATCATGGCTAGGATCTACAGAGGAGAGAGGAGGGTTAGAGAGGAGGGTTAGAGTGTTACATCCTGGTTCCTGCTGCCTCCTCTATCATGGCTAGGATCTATGAAGGAGAGAGGAGGGTTAGAGAGAGTTACATCCTGGTTCCTGCTGCCTCCTCTATCATGGCTAGGATCTACGGAGGAGAGAGGAGGGTTAGAGTGTTACATCCTGGTTCCTGCTGCCTCCTCTATCATGGCTAGGATCTACAGAGGAGAGAGGAGGGTTAGAGAGGAGGGCAAAGGAGTGTTTGTGTGTCTTTCCCCAGGAAGTGTGTGTGTGGGGTTGAGTGTGTACTACAGAAGCTTCAAGTAGCTACAAGACTTCCTGATTCTACAGTGTGTCTGTATATATAGACTTACCTCAGGCGGTTTCATGTTCAGAACCTTGGTGATTCTCCCCTGAAATATTGTAAAGAGAAAGATATAAAAAGAAATATTCAAGTTATGTATAAAACGTGTGGTACCACAGTATGATAAATATATGCTGTTTATCAACAGGTGGAACAACATTCAGCAGTGTATTATTCACTAGAAACCAAAACAGAACCCCAATTTGCCCAATAGAATCTCTTGTTTGTTGCAAAACGATTTGCTACAGTGTGCGACTAATGAACACACCCCAGGTACTTGCGGTGTTCAAACGCCTACCTGCATGATGAGGAAGTGGGGGTTGTTAACGTTGAGGCCTACAGAGCAGAACAGATCCTGTACCCGGGTGTTGTTGGCATTTACCCCGTTGATCAGGTACTTGTTCCTACCACCTATCACCACCTGGGATTTAGAGAAGGATACAGAGACGTGAGAATCCACTCCGCCAAAATAGTAACATTTTAAGAGCGTTCTCTACAGTAAACGGCAGCAGTTTGATTGGCTAATAACAGCTACTCACCACCTGTGAGTAGAACAAGAGGATATGGCAAAGTAATAGATCTGTTCATAGTAAAGGCAGTAACGTTAGTTGGAATAGATAATAATGCATTAGTAAACAGTCAACATCAGTGTCGTGGTTGAGGTGGAAAAAAAACAGGAAACGCATGAGACGTCATCACAGTGAAAAGCATTACTAGTTTGAGTGGCTAGTAACAATACAGCTGAGAAATCCCGTCAGTGGACAGTTAGTGTAGTGATTTTGGGAAGGAGAACAGTCACAGTTGGTACTATTTTCAGACCTAACGCGGTAGCTACCATCTATGCCATAAAGGTTCAACCAGACCACTTGACACAAGTTGTAGTTAGTTAGTAGTATCCCTTAGTTTGGACCTGCTGGAGGAAGGCATACATGTTTTATTTCAGGAACATTACACTTCCCACAAACAGGAATAGAGGAGAACAACTCACCTGTCTTGTGACCGTGATTTCGTCGTGGGTCTCAAATCCAAGAGGACTCTGGCTCTTGTTCGCGTTGTCGAATGTTATGGACACCGTGGCTTTGGTGATGCCGGCCTGACCGTTCTTGTACACCAAATCCTGGAGATTAGCCGCTCGCACCTGGAAGATAAGTTAAGATCAGACGGAAGTAACGTTACAGATCGCTAGCTTCTCCACTAACGTTACTGTAACCCTCGATGAACTTGGGCACGGTAAGCTAACGTTAGCTAGCTAACACAACAAGCTAACTTCAAGGAAATGTCTTCAGCTCACTAATCTGCGAATGAATGAACAAGTAACGTTAGCATATTACCTGAGACAAGTTGGATATCCCCAATAGAAAGCATATCGAGTCGAGAATGTTGGATTTTCCACTCCCGTTGAGTCCAGTAATAGCGTTGAAAAGCGGATCAAATCCGTTGATTTCTGTCCTCTGCGCGTAGGACTTGAACCCTTCTAAGATAATAGATTTGATGTGCATCTTTACGTTGTCCCTTCCCAAACTATTTCCAAAGTAATCCTTTTCGATATTGTAATAACGTCTAAAAAACCACAACGCTATATGGAGAACTAGTGTTGTGGTGCTGTCAACAACAGAAACACTTTCGGCTTTTCGAATTTTGGCGCCAGGCACACTGCCGTTCGCTGGTCCTGCGCATGCGCCTATCCAGACAAATGTCGTTGAAAACCTTTTCTAAACCATTTTATACCCATAGTGTACCAATTTATTTGATACCTTTTTTTAAATTCATTTATTTGAAGTGTTGTAATAATTGTAATAATGTAGCTGTAAATATTAAACAATGTGTTTTCTAGTTGTTGTTTTTTTAGATCAGGCAATTTGGTCATAGAGTCATTTGGTCATAGACCCAGAGGAGCAAAATCGCGAAACAGACCATGCCGGGGTTTGAGAAATCCATGAGAGAAGTGAAAGATTCTTCAATAGTTGTTCATTTTCTCGAAATCGAAAGGCACAGCCTAGATTAGAGCCAACGTCTTAAAGTAGTTGTGAACATGTTGTTACTACCACCTCGTGAAAGTCAAGGAGTGTTTTCGACGGCTTGCACATGCGCAATTTGGCGGGAGACGACCGTTAGACCCGATGACGTGTTTCTGCGCATGAGCTTAGCTAGCCAGCGTCGCCATGACATCGCCTACAACTGTGATCGGGGATTTCTGTTGGAGAAACACTTTCAGCCTATCTTTATACTGTATTGTCTTTGATTTGGTCATCTTTATACTGTACTGTCTTTGATTTGGTCGTCTTTATACCGTACTGTCTTTGATTCGGTCATCTTTATACTGTACTATCTTTGATTTGGTCGTCTTTATACTGTACTATCTTTGATTTGGTCGTCTTTATACTGTACTGTCTTTGATTTGGTCGTCTTTATACTGTACTGTCTTTGATTTGGTCATCTTTATACTGTACTGTCTTTGATTTGGTCATCTTTATACTGTACTGTCTTTGATTTGGTCGTCTTTATACCGTACTGTCTTTGATTCGGTCATCTTTATACTGTACTATCTTTGATTTGGCCGTCTTTATACTGTACTGTCTTTGATTTGGTCATCTTTATACTGTATTGTCTTTGATTTGGTCATCTTTATACTGTACTGTCTTTGATTTGGCCGTCTTTATACTGTACTGTCTTTGATTTGGTCATCTTTATACTGTATTGTCTTTGATTTGGTCATCTTTATACTGTACTGTCTTTGATTTGGTCGTCTTTATACTGTACTGTCTTTGATTCTGTCATCTTTATACTGTACTATCTTTGATTTGGTCGTCTTTATACTGTACTGTCTTTGATTCGGTCATCTTTATACCGTACTGTCTTTGATTTGGTCGTCTTTATACTGTACTGTCTTTGATTTGGTCATCTTTATACTGTACTGTCTTTGATTTGGTCATCTTTATACTGTACTGTCTTTGATTTGGTCGTCTTTATACTGTACTGTCTTTGATTTGGTCGTCTTTATGCTGTACTGTCTTTGATTTGGTCGTTTTTATACTGTACTGTCTTTGATTTGATCAAAAATCATCAAAAATCAAAAATAACCGTAAGATGTCAGAGTTTATTGATTTAGTTTTGCTGCTGCCATCTACGGAAGATATTTGAAAGAGAAAAATTATGAAAAAACTTCTCAAACTGATGGAATGACAACATAAGAAGACAAAAGGAAAGTTGTTACATTTTATTCAGATTATTATCTTGAATCATTTCACATGCTTAGGGAACAGTGTTATAACGTTCAGAATCAGAACAGAGACAAAAGGTTTACTAGTACATGCAACACAGAGACTTAGAAATCTGGAAAGACAATCATTTTAAATAGTGTATTGTTGATACATAATCGAGCCTATGATTCACTCACACACACGGCAGGTAGCCTAGTGGTTAGCGCGTTGGACTAGTAACCAGCAGGTAGCCTAGTGGTTAGCGCGTTGGACTAGTAACCAGCAGGTAGCCTAGTGGTTAGCGTGTTGGACTAGTAACCGAAAGGTTGCAAAATTGAATCACCGAGCTGACAAGGTAAAAATCTGTCGTTCTGTCCCTGAACAAGGCAGTTAACCCACTGTTCCTAGGCCGTCACTAAAAATAAGAATTTGTTCTTAACTGACTTGCCTAGTTAAATAAAGGTTTAAAAAAAACACTCAGTCTCTCTCTCTCTAAAATGGTATAACTGCCTTCATTTTGCCGCACCCCAGGGAGAGTAGCTGCTGCCTTGGGGATCCATAATAAATACAAAAATCTCTCTCAGTCCAGAGGTACAGGGCACAAGGACAGACACACCAGGTTAGCAGCGTAGAAACATATCTGCATCAGCACCACACAGTCTCCTCTGTTCAAATATATAGACGACGAGCTGATGTAGGCCAGGTCATAGTTCACCAGAGTCAAAGGTCGCCCGCAGTGCTTGTCGCTCAGGGCAACCAGGGCCCGCGCCATGCAGTACTTGGCGCTGCAGCTGAAGGCCGTCACCGACCGCACAGTGGAGAAGTGCATCAGGAAACACGGGTCGTCCTACAGGGGGGTGGGGAAAGAAGAGAGGTGAGGTCATCAAAGGGGGACTAGAAGAAGAGGGTGTGACACAGCAAAGGTTGCAATGGAACACCTGTTCACCATGCAGTGAGGACAGAATCATGGCAGCCCCTAGAGTCAACACTTAAATGTAAACAATGATGTCATGCAAAATGTGAGAATGATGTTCCTTACCACGTCCGGATCCCGGCCGTCCAGCAGGGTGAGGTCCTGCAGGAGCCAGACTTCCGTCCTCAGGTAGGAGTCCTCCAAGCAGGAACTCAGGCAAAACTGAGACTTCAGCTTCTTTTTCGATCCGGAATTCTGGGATTTCTGGGAATTCTGCAACTTGTTTGATCCAGAATACAGTGATTTCTGAGATCTCACCACACACAGCTGCACCTCTTTGGTCTTGGTCACTGTGGACCAGAGGACAACGATTATGTTTTCGGAAAGGAAAAGTCAAGCAGTTTTCTCAAGCAAAAATTAATGTCGTCTTTTCCCAATAGGGGACAAAATGCATTGTTCCAATAGGGGACAAAATGCATTGTTCCAATAGGGGACAAAATGCATTGTTCCAATAGGGGACAAAATGCATTGTTCCAATAGGGGACAAAATGCATTGTTCCAAAAGGGGACAAAATGCATTGTTCCAATAGGGGACAAAATGCATTGTTCCAATAGGGGACAAAATGCATTGTTCCAATAGGGGACAAAATGCATTGTTCCAATAGGGGACAAAATGCATTGTTCCAAAAGGGGACAAAATGCATTGTTCCAATAGGGGACTAAATGCATTGTTCCAATAGGGGACAAAATGCATTGTTCCAATAGGGGACAAAATGCATTGTTCCAATAGGGGACAAAATGCATTTTCCCAATAGGGGACAAAATGCATTGTTCCAATAGGGGACAAAATGCATCGTTCCAATAGGGGACAAAATGCATTGTTCCAATAGGGGACAAAATGCATTGTTCCAATAGGGATACCGTTTTCCCGAGGACAACGGATGTTATGCAGCATTGGAAATTCAATTAGCGAGTAACACTCCTCTTTTGGTGACGTTCACGGACTGAATCCACTTACAAACTATTAAAGCCTATTTTACAGTGCAGATGTAGTGTGTTATATGACCCTAGTAACCTCCTCATCAACAGACTTCCCCGAGGTCTTTGATAAAAACCCATCAATCATTAAAAAAGAACAAGCAGATCTAAAACAGATTACACAGAAACATCGTCATCTCTGCGTCAGAGACGAAAGGAAAGTAAGAACGGAAGAAAACGGAAGAAAAACCACAGGGGGGGAAAAACACAGAACATCATTTAGAAAGAGAATTGGTCCCACGTGGGGATTGAACCCACAACCCCGGCGTTACAAGCATCCTGCTCTACCCACTGAGCCACACGGGACCATCAATCCAGCATTACAAAGGAGAAAAACCACACGGAAACAGACAGAACATCATTTAGACAGAGAAATAGAAGGAGAGAATCGTACAAAATAAAAAATAAAGCAAGAAGATTGAATAAATAAATGAACAATAAAACCAAACAAATGAAACAGACAAGGCTGATTTTTACCGTAAACGCAGAGAAAATGTCTTCCCGGTGTTGCTTCATGTATCTCTATAAACTTCTGTAGTTTCTGTCCTTCAGGTCTAAACAACATTCTCTGCATCTCCTTCCTCAGTAGGGACGACATCTCAACACACAGGGATGGACGGGCTGGGACAGAGGACGAGAGGAAGAGAGCAACAGAGGAGGAAAGCTACAGAGGAGGAGAGAGGGATACTGGGACAGGGGAGGACAGAGGAGGAGAGGAGGAGAGATGGATACTGGGCCAGAGGAGGAGAGAGGGATACTGGGACAGAGGAGGAGAGAGGGATACTGGGACAGAGGAGGAGAGGAAGAGAGAGGGATGGACAGGCTGGGACAGAGGAGGAGAGCAACAGAGTGGAACAGAGGAGGAGAGCAACAGAGTGGAACAGAGGAGGAGAGCAACAGAGGAGGAGAGAGGGATACTGGGACAGAGGAGGAGAGAGGGATACTGGGACAGAGGAGGACAGAGGAGGAGAGAGGGATACTGGGACAGAGGAGGACAGAGGAGGAGAGAGGGATACTGGGACAGAGGAGGAGAGAGGGATACTGGGACAGAGGAGGACAGAGGGGGAGAGAGGGATACTGGGACAGAGGAGGAGAGAGGGATACTGGGACAGAGGGGGAGAGAGGGATACTGGGACAGAGGAGGACAGAGGGATACTGGGACAGAGGAGGACAGAGGGATACTGGGACAGAGGAAGAGAGGAGGAGAGAGACAGACTGGGACAGAGGAGGAGAGAGACAGACTGGAACAGAGGAAGAGAAGAGAGGGATATGGGGATGGGGATGGGGAGAAGAGAGGGATATGGGGATGGGGAGGAAAGTGATGCAACAGGAGAAGACAGACAGAAAAGAGAAAACCACTCTCAACAGGAGGGGAAGTAGGAGGTTGGAGAGAGTCTATAAAACCTGGAAAGTGGCGGTGAGTGTGTGTGTGTGTGTGTGTGTGTGTGTGTGCGCGCGCTCGCTTGACATACCCTCACTCTCTATCTATGTCTATCTCTCTTTCTCTCTCTCTCATACACACACACACACACACACACACACACACACACACACACACACACACACACACACACACACACACACACACACACACACACACACACACACACAGTGCAGCAGTTATGGATGAGCCATGTATCCATCGACCATAATGATATCAGATTATTACTTCTCTTCACTGCAATCGCCCTCAGAGGGACCAGAGAGAGCCAGCCAGCAATCAGACACAGGATGCTTCCCTCCATAGTGCACTACATTTGACTAGGGCCCATAGGGAATAGGGAGCCATTTGGGACCCTCAGATCCTCCCATCGATCGGCCCTATTAAACCTCTACTATTAAAGTCCATTATGACAGTCTGAAGTGACCAGGCTGGGTGTCTCTCTCTCTCTCTCACACACACACACACACACACACACACACACACACACACACACACATACACACACACACACACACATACACACATACACACACACACACACACACACACATACACACACACACACACACACACACACACACACACAGACCATTCAGGTCCATTATAACAGTCTGAAGGGACCAGGCTGGGTGTCTCTCTCTCTCTCTCTCTCACACACACACACACACACACACACACACACACACACACACACACACACACACACACACACACACACACACACACACAGACCATTCAAGTCCATTATAACAGTCTGAAGGGACCAGGCTGGATGTCTCTCTCTCTCTCTCTCACACACACACACACACACACACACACACACACACACACACACACACACACACACACACACACACACACACACAGACCATTCAGGTCCATTATAACAGTCTGAAGGGACCAGGCTGGGTGTCTCTCTCTCTCTCTCTCACACACACACACACACACACACACACACACACACACACACACACACACACACACACACACACACACACACACACACACACAGACCATTCAAGTCCATTATAACAGTCTGAAGGGACCAGGCTGGATGTCTCTCTCTCTCTCTCTCTCTCTCTCACACACACACACACACACACACACACACACACACACACACACACACACACACACACACACACACACACACACACAGACCATTCAGGTCCATTATAACAGTCTGAAGGGACCAGGCTGGGTGTCTCTCTCTCTCTCTCTCACACACACACACACACACACACACACACACACACACACACACACACACACACACACAGACCATTCAGGTCCATTATAACAGTCTGAAGGGACCAGGCTGGGTGTCTCTCTCTCTCACACACACACACACACACACACACACACACACACACACACACACACACACACACACACACACACACACACACACACACACACACACACACACACAGACCATTCAAGTCCATTATAACAGTCTGAAGGGACCAGGCTGGATGTCTCTCTCTCTCTCTCTCTCACACACACACACACACACACACACACACACACACACACACACACACACACACACACACACACACACACACACACACACACACACACACACACAGACCATTCAGGTCCATTATAACAGTCTGAAGGGACCAGGCGGCTCCACCATGGATCCTGGCATCTGCCTCCATGTGGATCATCATGTTCCATTAGATTGGAGTTCTACTGACATGTATAATAGAGAGAGACACAAGTAGAAGGCAGAATCACACACACACACCCTCTCTCTTTCTCCCTGCTCTCTCTCTCTCACACACACACCCTCTCTCTCTCTCCCTGCTCTCACACACACACACCCTCTCTCTCTCTCCCTGCTCCCTCTCTCACACACACACACCCTCTCTCACACACACACACAGTGGTTGCCATATAATGTGGCACTGTGCTCTGTCTGAATTAAAGTAGTTTGTTGTTGTGGGGGGACGTCTCACAAACAACACACACACACACACACACACAAACAACACACACACACACACACACACACACACACCATTATGCAACAAGCTCTCAGTCTCACATCAGAATTAGACGTTTATCCGTGTTTCTCAAATCTCAAATTCCGAAGTTGTTCCAAACAGAATGTATTAAGGTTAGGCATTAACTCTGAATGGTTAAGGTAAGGGTTAAGGTTAGGCATTAATTCTGAATGGTTAAGGTAAGGGTTAAGGTTAGGCATTAACTCTGAATGGTTAAGGTAAGGGTTAAGGTTAGTCATTAACTCTGAATGGTTAAGGTAAGGGTTAAGGTTAGTCATTAACTCTAACTGGTTAAGGTAAGGGTTAAGGTTAGTCATTAACTCTAACTGGTTAAGGTAATGGTTAAGGTTAGTCATTAACTCTGAATGGTTAAGGATAAGGGTTAAGGTTTGGGATAGGCTTTAAACAAAATATCAAAAACAACTTTCTGTGGCTGGATTCAACCATGCAACCTTTAGAACCAAAGTCAGATGTTGACGTCAAACTTAACCACTTAATGCCTTAACTGAACCCTAACCGTACAAATGTGGAGCGAATACCTAAACTTAACCTTAAACACTTAGACATTTGACATTTGGAACAACTTTGAAATTTGACATTTGAGAGACATGGGTGAACGTCTAATTCTGCCGTGAGACTGTGAGAGCTGGTTGAGTAGGGCGTCTCCGTGACATCAGGGGGGCGTCTCCGTGACGACAGCGGGGCGTCTCCGTGACGACAGCGGGGCGTCTCCGTGACGACAGCGGGGCGTCTCCGTGACGACAGCGGGGCGTCTCCGTGACGACAGCGGGGCGTCTCCGTGACGTCAGGGGGGTGTCTCCGTGACGTCAGGGGGACGTCAGCGGGGCGTCTACGTGACGACAGCGGGGCGTCTCCGTGACGATAGCGGGACGTCTCCGTGACGACAGCGGGACGTCTCCGTGACGACAGCGGGGCGTCTCCGTGACGTCAGGGGGACGTCAGCGGGGCGTCTCCGTGACGACAGCGGGGGGTCTCCGTGACGACAGTGGGGTGTCTCCGTGACGACAGCGGGACGTCTCCGTGACGACAGCGGGGCGTCTCCGTGACAACAGCATGGTGTCTATGGTCTATCAGTTCCAGTTCATCATGTGTCATTCTGTCATTGGCTGTTCAGACAGAACACATCAGACTGGAGGGGAAAAAGAAACTCAAAATTATGATTTGATTTATGTGTGTGTGTGTGTGTGTGTGTGTGTGTGTGTGTAGTGTGTGTGTGTGTGTGTGTGTGTGTAGTGTGTGTGTAGTGTGTGTGTGTGTGTGTGTGTGTAGTGTGTGTGTGTGTGTAGTGTGTGTGTGTGTGTGTGTGTGTGTGTGTGTGTGTGTGTGTGTGTGTGTGTGTAGTGTGTGTGTGTGTGTGTGTGTGTAGTGCGTGTGTGTGTAGTGTGTGTGTGTGTAGTGTGTGTGTGTGTGTAGTGTGTGTGTAGTGTGTGTGTATAGTGTGTGTAGTGTATGTGTATAGTGTGTGTGGGTGTGTGTGTATAGTGTGTGTGGGTGTGTGTGTGTGTGTGTAGTGTGTGTGTGTAGTGTGTGTGTATAGTGTGTGTGTGTGTGTGTGTGTGTGTGTGTAGTGTGTGTGTGTGTGTGTAGTGATGATTAGATTTGACACATTTGTGTAAACAGAGAGGAATCGGGCTTCAGCTAAGTGCTTTTGGATTCATGTTGTTGTTGGTGGTAGTTTTTGTGGTCATTTTCTGGAAAGGCTCTTTAGAACTGAAATGGAAAGGAGGGAGGGAGGGAGGGGCAGAGGAGGGGAGGGAGCGTGGGTGGGAGGGGCAGAGGAGGGGAGGGAGGGAGGGAGGGAGGGAGGGAGGGAGGGAGGCAGAGGAGGGGAGGGTGAGAGGGAGGGAGGGGAGGAGGGAGGGTGAGAGGGAGGGAGGGTGGGAGGGGCAGAGGAGGGGAGGGAGGGAGGGGATATGTTGAATCTCATGAATAACACATGAAGGGTGTATCTTAAATGGTACCTAGGCGTCCATGTATATCTCACTAGGTCAGGATATTAAACCTCCTCCATGTATATCTCACTGACCTAGTGAGGTTTAATATCCTGACCTAGTGAGATATACATGGAGGAGGTTTAATATCCTGACCTAGTGAGATATACATGGAGGTTTAATATCCTGACCTAGTGAGATATACATGGAGGAGGTTTAATATCCTGACCTAGTGATATACACATGGAGGAGGTTTAATATCCTGACCTAGTGAGATATACATGGAGGAGGTTTAATATCCTGACCTAGTGAGATATACATGGAGGTTTAATATCCTGACCTAGTGAGATATACATGGAGGAGGTTTAATATCCTGACCTAGTGAGATATACATGGAGGAGGTTTAATATCCTGACCTAGTGAGATATACATGGAGGTTTAATATCCTGACCTAGTGAGATATACACGGAGGAGGTTTAATATCCTGACCTAGTGAGATATACACGGAGGAGGTTTAATATCCTGACCTAGTGAGAGATACATGGACGAGGTTTAATATCCTGACCTAGTGAGATATACATGGAGGAGGTTTAATATCCTGACCTAGTGAGATATACATGGAGGTTTAATATCCTGACCTAGTGAGATATACATGGAGGTTTAATATCCTGACCTAGTGAGATACACATGGAGGAAGTTTAATATCCTGACCTAGTGAGATATACATGGAGGAGGTTTAATATCCTGACCTAGTGAGAGATACATGGACGAGGTTTAATATCCTGACCTAGTGAGATATACATGGAGGAGGTTTAATACCCTGACCTAGTGAGATATACATGGAGGAGGTTTAATATCCTGACCTAGTGAGATATACATGGAGGAGGTTTAATATCCTGACCTAGTGAGATATACATGGAGGAGGTTTAATATCCTGACCTAGTGAGATATACATGGAGGAGGTTTAATATCCTGACCTAGTGAGATATACATGGAGGAGGTTTAATATCCTGACCTAGTGAGATATACATGGAGGAGGTTTAATATCCTGACCTAGTGAGATATACATGGAGGAGGTTTAATATCCTGACCTAGTGAGATATACATGGAGGTTTAATGTCCTGACCTAGTGAGATATACATGGAGGAGGTTTAATATCCTGACCTAGTGAGATATACATGGAGGAGGTTTAATACCCTGACCTAGTGAGATATACATGGAGGTTTAATATCCTGACCTAGTGAGATATACATGGAGGAGGTTTAATATCCTGACCTAGTGAGACATTTACACTATATATACAGCAGTATGTGGACACCCCTTCATACACTATATATACAGCAGTATGTGGACACCCCTTCATACACTATATATACAGCAGTATGTGGACACCCCTTCATACACTATATATACAGCAGTATGTGGACACCCCTTCATACACTATATATACAGCAGTATGTGGACACCCCTTCATACACTATATATACAGCAGTATGTGGACACCCCTTCATACACTATATATACAGCAGAATGTGGACACCCCTTCATACACTATATATACAGCAGTATGTGGACACCCCTTCATACACTATATATACAGCAGTATGTGGACACCCCTTCATACACTATATATACAGCAGTATGAGGACACCCCTTCATACACTATATATACAGCAGTATGAGGACACCCCTTCATACACTATATATACAGCAGAATGTGGACACCCCTTCATACACTATATATACAGCAGTATGTGGACACCCCTTCATACACTATATATACAGCACTATGTGGACACCCCTTCATACACTATATATACAGCACTATGTGGACACCCCTTCATACACTATATATACAGCACTATGTGGACACCCCTTCATACACTATATATACAGCAGTATGAGGACACCCCTTCATACTCTATATATACAGCAGTATGTGGACACCCCTTCATACTCTATATATACAGCAGTATGTGGACACCCCTTCATACACTATATATACAGCAGTATGTGGACACCCCTTCATACACTATATATACAGCAGTATGTGGACACCCCTTCATATACTATATATACAGCAGTATGTGGACACCCCTTCATACACTATATATACAGCAGTATGTGGACACCCCTTCATACACTATATATACAGCAGTATGTGGACACCCCTTCATTCACTATATATACAGCAGTATGTGGACACCCCTTCATACACTATATATACAGCAGTATGTGGACACCCCTTCATACACTATATATACAGCAGTATGTGGACACCCCTTCATACACTATATATACAGCAGTATGTGGACACCCCTTCATACACAGCAGTATGTGGACACCCCTTCATACACTATATACACAGCAGTATGTGGACACCCCTTCAAATTAGTAGATTTGACTATATCTGTCACACCCGCAGTAGAATGGCCTTACTGAAGAGCTCAGTGACTTTCAACGTGGCATCGTCATAGGATGCTACCTTTCCAACAAGTCAGTTTTGTAAAATGTCTGCTCTGCTAGAGCTGCCCCGGTCAACTGTAAGTGCTGTTATTGTGAAGTGGAAACGTCTAGGAGCAACAACGGCTCAGCCGCGAAGTGGTAGGCCACACGAGCTCACAGAACGGGACCGCCGAGGTGCTGAAGCCCTTTAGCACGTAAAAATCGTCTGTCCTCGGTTGCAACATTCGCTACCGAGTTCCAAACTGCCTCTGGAAACAACGATCAGTACAGGAACTGTTCGTCGGGAGGCTTCATGAAATGGGTTTCCATGTCCGAGCAGCCGCACACAAGCCTAAAATCATCATGTGAAATGCCAAGCGTCAACTGGAGTGGTGTAAAGCTCGCCGCCATTCGTCTCTGGAGCAGTGGAAACGCGTTCTCTGGAGTGATGAATCACGTTTCACCATCTGGCAGTACGACGGATAAATCTGGGTTTGGCGGATACCAGGAGAATGCTACTTGCTCCAATGCATAGTGCCAACTGTAAAGTTTGGTGGAGGAGGAATAATGGACTGGGTCTGTTTTTTTCATGGTTCGGGCCCCTTAGTTCCAGTGAAGGGAAATCTTAACGCTACAGCATACAATGACTTTCTAGAAGATTCTGTGCTTCGAACTTTGTGGCAACAGTTTGGGGAAGGCCCTTTCCTGTTTCAGCATGACAATGCCCTCATGCACAAAGCGAGGTCCATACAGAAAGGGTTTGTCATGATCGGTGTGGAAGAACTTGACTGGCCTGCACAGAGCCCTGACCTCAACCCCATCGAACACCCTTGGGATGAATTGGAACACCGACTGCGAGCCAGACCTAATCGCCCAACATCAGTGCTCAACCTCACTAATGCTCTTGTGGCTGAATGGAAGCAAGTCCCCGCAGCAATGTTCCAACATCTAGTGGAAAGCCTTCCCAGAAGAGTGGAGGCTGTTATAGCAGCAAAGGGGGGACCAACTCTATATTAATACCCATGATTCTGGAATGAGGTGTTTGACGAGCAGGTGTCCACATACTTTTGGTCATGTAGTGTATATACAGTATACTCACAAAATATATATGGGGGATTGGAAATGATGCAGACAATTACATTGAAGGAAACCACAATATATCTGCAATATTAAAGCTGAACTACTCCCTAAAACATAGAAAGAGCCTCAAAATGATGATTTGATTTATGTGTGTGTGTGCGCATGTGTGTGTGTAGTGTGTGAGTGTGTGTGTGTGTGTGTGTGTGTGTGTGTGTGTGTGTGTGTGTGTGTGTGTGTGTGTGTGTGTGTGTGTGTGTGTGTGTGTGTGTGTGTGTGTGTGTGTGTGTGTGTAATGATTAGATTTGACACATTTGTGTAAACAGAGAGGAATCGTGCTTCAGCTAAGTGCTTTTGGGTTCATGTTGTTGGTGGTGGTTTTTTGTGGTCATTTTCTGGAAAGGCTCTTTAGAACTGAAATGGAAAGGAGGGAGGGAGGGAGGGAGGCATGGAGGGAGGGAGGGGGGAGGGAAGGGGAGGGACGGAGGGGCAGAGGAGGGGAGGGAGGGTGGGTGGGAGGGGCAGAGGAGGGGAGGGAGTGAGTGAGTGAGGGAGGGAGCGAGGGAGGGAGGGAGGGAGGGAGGGAGGGAGGGGGGAGGGAGGTGAGGGAGGGAGGGAGGGAGGGAGGGAGGAGGGAGGGAGGGAGGGAGGGAGGAAGAGAGGGAGGGAGGGAGTGAGTGAGTGAGTGAGTGAGTGAGTGAGTGAGTGAGTGAGTGAGTGAGTGAGTGAGTGAGTGAGGGAGGGAGGGAGGGAGGGAGGGAGGGAGGGGATATGTTGAATCTCATGAATAACACATGAAGCCTATATCCCAAATGGGAGCCTCTCTATTCTCTATATCTAGCCCTTAACCCTTAACCAACATTCTCTATATAAAATACAACAGTGAAATGCTACTTACAAGCCCTTAACCAACAATGAAGTTGAGAAAATACACACAAAAAAAGTATATAGTGAACTACTAGTGACCAGAGCCCTATTCCCTATATAGTGAACTACTAGTGACCAGAGCCCTATTCCCTATATAGTGAACTACTAGTGACCAGAGCCCTATTCCCTATATAGTGAACTACTAGTGACCAGAGCCCTATTCCCTATATAGTGAACTACTAGTGACCAGAGCCCTATTCCCTATATAGTGAACTACTAGTGACCAGAGCCCTATTCTCTATATAGTGAACTACTAGTGACCAGAGCCCTATTCCCTATATAGTGAACTACTAGTGACCAGAGCCCTATTCCCTATATAGTGAACTACTAGTGACCAGAGCCCTATTCCCTATGTAGTGAACTACTAGTGACCAGAGCCCTATTCCCTATATAGTGAACTACTAGTGACCAGAGCCCTATTCCCTATATAGTGAGCTACTAGTGACCAGAGCCCTATTCCCTATATAGTGAACTACTAGTGACCAGAGCCTATTCCCTATATAGTGAACTACTAGTGACCAGAGCCCTATTCCCTATATAGTGAACTACTAGTGACCAGAGCCCTATTCCCTATATAGTGAACTACTAGTGACCAGAGCCATATTCCCTATATAGTGAACTACTAGTGACCAGGGCCCTATTCCCTATATAGTGCACTACTAGTGACCAGAGCCCTATTCCCTATATAGTGAACTACTAGTGACCAGAGCCCTATTCCCTATATAGTGAACTACTAGTGACCAGAGCCCTATTCCCTATATAGTGAGCTACTAGTGACCAGAGCCCTATTCCCTATATAGTGAACTACTAGTGACCAGAGCCCTATTCCCTATATAGTGAACTACTAGTGACCAGAGCCCTATTCCCTATATAGTGAACTACTAGTGAACTACTAGTGACCAGAGCCCTATTCCCTATATAGTGAACTACTAGTGACCAGGGCCCTATTCCCTATATAGTGAACTACTAGTAACCAGAGCCCTATTCCCTATATAGTGAACTACTAGTGTCCAGAGCCCTATTCCCTATATAGTGAACTACTAGTAACCAGAGCCCTATTCCCTATATAGTGCACTACTAGTGACCAGAGTCCTATTCCCTATATAGTGCACTACTAGTGACCAGAGTCCTATTCCCTATATAGTGAACTACTAGTGACCAGAGCCCTATTCCCTATATAGTGCACTACTAGTGACCAGAGCCCTATTCCCTATATAGTGAACTACTAGTGACCAGAGCCCTATTCCCTATATAGTGAACTACTAGTGACCAGAGCCCTATTCCCTATATAGTGCACTACTAGTGACCAGAGCCCTATTCCCTATATAGTGAACTACTAGTGACCAGAGCCCTATTCCCTATATAGTGAACTACTAGTGACCAGAGCCCTATTCCCTAATAATAATCTCATCATTCAGGCTACCCACACATCCTACCTGCACAGCTGGAGCGCACTGCCAAGACCAGAATAGGCACATTTGCTATTTAACACAACCATTTTTTTTGTGACAAAACTGTCGATAGAGTTGAAAATGCCATGGAAACGCATTTAACTTTAAAAAAATATATATTTGGCACATACATTTTAGCGAATGTAAACACAGACGCTGGGAGACGAGAAGCAAGTACGTGGTGTGGATTTAATAATACATAAACATGAAAACAAACCAGGAACAACGTCTGGACATAAGAACAGGAAGATAACAACAAGGGAGAGAACCTGAGGGAGAGATGGGTAGAGGGATGGACGTCATAGAAGAGATGCAGGTCCAGGGGAGTCTCATGAGGCGCAGGTGCGCGGGAACCATGGTGACAGGTGCGCGCAATAATCACCTCACTGGCGACAACGAGCGAGACTAAACGTGACAGTGGAAAAAGTACATTTTTGTGTGCCTTACGTCATCACGCACTCATTTTTTTTTATCTGCAACGAGTCAGTTAGGTGGAAACACAGCGACCGTGGGGAAAATGCGCGTATTTTCTCTATGCGGATTCTAGAATATTCGCATGAAAATGTGTCGCCAATTGGATGGAAAACAAGATAATTATAAGATTATTATGGACAAAATGTATCAAACGGCAGTCAAGCATCGATCATCATGTCACCAGAATAAGACCCTCGATATTTATTGGAAAGGACTCATCACCTTTTCACTTTCACCCCCCTGTGAAGTTCATCATCATTTATTTCATCTGTAGCCTAATAAACTGCATGTTATCCTGAGTTGTGGCGGGAGGACCAGACACCACGTCACAGCGTGACTCCATGTTTAGTTCCATATGATGGTTATTAGCCTATATCAATATTTGCTCCACAAGCATTTCTTGCATAATTGATTTTACCGGCACAAAAAGATGTCACCTTGTCGAGCATATTTTTTTGTTGTCGCATTTTTAAAGTTTATCGACAAAATGTTCTGTTTCTTTCAGGCCTGTCTTGACTTTTTATTTATTTATCAGACATGCACTTTACTTGCATAAAAAGGTTGAATGGAAACCTGGTTAGTGTCTGGTATTTCAGCTTTGTGGTATTTCAGGTCAACTGAGGACAACTGGAGTGTTGATGCTAAGCCCATAAATGGGCGGCAGGTATCCTGGTGGTTAGAGCGTTGGACTAGTAACCGAAAGGTTGCTAGATTGAATCCCCGAGCTGACAAGGTAATAATCTTTCGTTCTGCCCCTGAACAAGGCAGTTAACCCACTGTTCCTAGGCCATCACCGACTTGCCTAGTTAAATAAAGGTAACATTAAATAAATAGAGGTGATGATATTACAACTAAATAGTTAACATTTATTGATCGATCCCTTGAAAACGGCACTCCGTTGTCAATGGTTTTAGCGGAGCTGCGGGTCTCCTTGCCCCCCCCCAGCAGGCAAATTGAACGCTCTCCACCGTATTGTGACGTTTTATTGATGACGACCTATTAGAATGAGTTCTATAAATGGTTCCAGTTCCAACTCATCTCCGTGATGACATCACGGTCTTTGTGTTTTGATTTGATTTGAATGTAAACTTGTTTCTGTGCTGCCATGTGACAGAATATTCATATTTCCATGCATATTGATCTGAGCATCTTTGAGGAACAATGCAGGTGAGTACTGAGGAGGCTAAATTATGATCTAACCCCCCCCCCCATTAAAAGCTCAATAGCTATATTCTGACAGTTTAAATTTGTAGAGGCTGCTGCCTAAAGTTTTCTCATTTATAGTTAAATTGTACTCAATACATTTAGCTGTGATACGACTAGCTCCTAAACGTCTAAACTAACATATGGAAGTGTTTTAAGATGATCCTGCCATGGATCATTTAGCTCTGATACGACTAGCTCCTAAACGTCTAAACTAACACATGGAAGTGTTTTAAGAAGATCCTACCATGGATCATTTAGCTCTGATACGACTAGCTCCTAAACGTCTAAACTAACATATGGAAGTGTTTTAAGAAGATCCTACCATGGATCATTTAGCTCTGATACGACTAGCTCCTAAACGTCTAAACTAACATATGGAAGTGTTTTAAGAAGATCCTACCATGGATCATTTAGCTCTGATACGACTAGCTCCTAAACGTCTAAACTAACACATGGAAGTGTTTTAAGAAGATCCTACCATGGATATTTTTTTTTATAACTGGTACCGGGTTACCTTCAGATGAGTCCCGTGACATTTGTGGGGGTCGTAGAGAAAAACGGAGAACACCGTCTTGTTCGTGAGGGTCTCCCCTTTCCATAGTGGGGTCACAAACGATTCGGACGCGACAGACGATTTTCGGGATGTCTCCTGGGCTGACAAACAGCGTTGTAGCTCTGCCACTTTCAACCACAGACGTGGAAGGGAGACGTCGGCGGATGTGATGGATTGAGACGCAGCCCATTCAAAAATATGTCTCTGGATTAAACAGAAGATTTTGATAGGGACTTTTTAAAACTATGTTAATTAGATTGACACACGGGTACGTCTCTTAAGGACTATAGCCTGATTATCCTCCTACAATGTGGAAGAAAGACGTGTTGTCAGCTTGTTTGTTTACTCTCCTCGTTTGTTTACTGTGTTTATTTATCTGTAAACGTGTTTGTTTACCTCCCAGCAAGCCAATGAAAACCAAGCCAGGAGAGATAGGAGCTGCTTTGAGAGCCTGACCTTATGGGACCTGAAGAACCCCAACCACAGTAGGCTGAAATACACAGACACAGACACACAGACACGGACACACACACACACACACACACACACACACACACACACACACACACACACACACACACACACACACACACACACAGACACAGACACAGACAAACACACACAGACAGACAGACAGACACACACGCAGACGCTCACACACACACACACACACACACACACACACACACACACACACACACACACACACACACACACACACACACACACACACACACACACAGACAGACACCATGTCTGGAGTTGGCAAGAGCACAACAGATCTGGGACCAGCTATACCTGGTGTACTGTAGTAGAGCACAACAGATCTGGGACCAGCTATACCTGGTGTACTGTAGTAGAGCACAACAGATCTGGGACCAGCTATACCTGGTGTACTGTAGTAGAGCACAACAGATCTGGGACCAGCTATACCTGGTGTACTGTAGTAGAGCACAACAGATCTGGGACCAGCTATACCTGGTGTACTGTAGTAGAGCACAACAGATCTGGGACCAGCTATACCTGGTGTACTGTAGTAGAGCACAACAGATCTGGGACCAGCTATACCTGGTGTACTGTAGTAGAGCACAACAGATCTGGGACCAGCTATACCTGGTGTACTGTAGTAGAGCACAACAGATCTGGGACCAGCTATACCTGGTGTACTGTAGTAGAGCACAACAGATCTGGGACCTGTGGTAATAAACCACATAGATTTGGGTCAATTTTCTCATCCAAGACCTTTCCCCCTCTTAGATCCTCCTCTGTGGGTAGTTAAAGACAGAGAAGAAGATGTAGAATACCAGGAGAGAAGCGAGAGTGAGGAAGGAGATGAGGAGGAGGAGGAAGAGTATGTATGTGTGATAATAGAAGGGTCAGAGGTGGAGGAAGATGAGGAGGAAGAGGAGGAGGAGTACGAGGTTACAGGTGTAGGGGAGTATGTTGAGGAAGAGGAGGAGGAGTACGAGGTTACAGGTGTAGGGGAGTATGTGGAGGAGGAGGAGGAGGAGGAAGAGGAGTGTTTGTTAGAGGTTGTGGTGAAAGAGGAGGAAGTAGAGGAGGACGAAGAAGAAAGAGTGGAGACGTATGAGAAGGAGAAGGCAGAGAATAAAGAGGAGGAAGAAGAAGACGCAGAAGAAGAAGAGAAGGGAGAGAATAAAGAGACGGTAGAGGAGGAAGAAGAAAGGAAGGTAGAGGAGGAAGAAGAAGAAGAAGAGGAGCAGCAGACAACCAACACATATCCCAGGTGTGTCCATCATCAGGGCCTGAAACTGAGTGTGAATGGGCTGAGAGGGAGACAGACAGGAGAGGAGAAGTACGGTCAGCTCAGAGAGATCCTAGGAGACCAGTATGTCAGGGAGGTTACCTGTGCCCCTGAAGGAGATAGAGTGGTCCTCCACCTCTATCACCCGAGGTGAGATAGTTAGTTTGGACCTGAGCTGGTCTGGAGCCACTTACTGTATAAGGAGAGACATAGACATCTATTATGATTCAACTCACAGAACTGTCCTAGGATCAGTCTATACAATGCTAGTCATGTATACCGTCATAGATAACTATTAAAGCTTCAGCTCATACCGCTATCTTAAATATCTTTAGAGTCAGTTTGATGCTAAAGTAAGCTCTCTCTCTCTCTCTCTCTCTCTCTCATTCTCTCCCCCCTCTCTCCCTCTCTCTCTCTCCCCCCTCTCCCTCCTCTCTCTCCTTCTCTCCCCCTCTCTCTCTCTCCCCCTCTCTCCTTTTCTCTCTTTCTCTCCCCCTCTCTCTCTGTTTCCATCCCTCTCTACCTCCCTACCTCCTTCTCCCCCCTCTCTCTGTCTCTCCCCCCTCTCTCTGTCTTTCTCTCTCCTTTTCTCTCTTTCTCTCCCACTCTCTCTCTGTTTCAATCTCTCCCCCCCCTCTCTCTCTCTCCCTCCCTTCTCTCTCTCCTTCTCTCTCCCCATCTCTCTCTCTCTCTCTCTCTGCAGTGTACCTATGTGTTCCCTGTTGAATCACCACTTCAGTCACCTGGCCACTAAATTCCCTGAGTGTAAGTTCCTGATGATCCTGGCCGGGCAGTGTGTCCCCAACTACCCTGCCAGCCACCTCCCCACCCTGTTCATCTACGACTCAGGATGTATCCTCAACTCACTGATAGGAGAGAAGGCCTGTGGAGGGAGGAACGTATTGGAAGATGGTGAGAATACACACACACACACACACACACACACACACACACACACACACATACACATGCGCACACACACACACACAAATACACATGTGCATACACACACGCACACAGACAGACAGACACACACACACACACACACACACAGACAGACAGACACACACACACTCTCTGTCGCTCTCTGTCTCTCTCTCTCTCTCTCACTCTGACCTCTGACCTCTGACCCCCTGCAGAGCTGAAGTGGATGCTGGCCCAGTCGGGAGCGTTTGTGATTGACAGCTACGAGGCCTTATACCAGGAGGGCACGCCCATCACGACGCCGCGTTCGGAACAGGAACAGGAAGACTACCGTGATGACCAGTCTGATCACGATGACAACCAAGGCACCGAGGTGTAGTCATGGTTACAGGGATCACTTTGACAACAAAGAGACAGCAGAGTAGACTGTGAACTCTATGACATCATGAAACAGTGGTGTAAACTCTGATATAATATCCCATTCATAAATGTTGGCTACTGTTGACTCATTACATGATGTGATCCAGATCAGATTTAATACAGGTGTAGGTAGCTACTCATATTGACTCATTACATGATGTGATCCAGATCAGATTTAATACAGGTGTAGGTAGCTATTCATATTGACTCATTACATGTGATCCAGATCAGATTTACAGGTGTAGGTAGCTATTCATATTGACTCATTACATGTGATCCAGATCAGATTTAATACAGGTGTAGGTAGCTATTCATATTGACTCATTACATGTGATCCAGATCAGATTTAATACAGGTGTAGGTAGCTATTCATATTGACTCATTACATGTGATCCAGATCAGATTTAATACAGGTGTAGGTAGCTACTCATATTAACTCATTACATGTGATCCAGATCAGATGTGATACAGGTGTTGGTAGCTATTCATATTGACTCATTACATGTGATCCAGATCAGATTTAATACAGGTGTAGGTAGCTACTCATATTAACTCATTACATGTGATCCAGATCAGATTTAATACAGGTGTTGGTAGCTATTCATATTAACTTGTTACATGTGATCCAGATCAGAATTAATACAGGTGTAGGTAGCTACTCATATTAACTCATTACATGATGTGATCCAGATCAGATTTAATACAGGTGTAGGTAGCTACTCATATTAACTCATTACATGTGATCCAGATCAGATTTAATACAGGTGTAGGTAGCCACTCATATTGGCTCATTACATGATATGATCCAGATCAGATTTAATACAGGTGTAGGTAGCTACTCATATTAACTCATTACATGTGATCCAGATCAGACTAAATACAGGTGTAGGTAGCTATTCATATTGACTCATTACATGTGATCCAGATCAGATGTAATACAGGTGTAGGTAGCTACTCATATTAACTCATTACATGTGATCCAGATCAGATTTAATACAGGTGTAGGTAGCTACTCATATTGACTTGTTACATGATGTGATCCAGATCAGATGTAATACAGGTGTAGGTAGCTACTCATATTGACTCATTACATGTGATCCAGATCAGATTTAATACAGGTGTTGGTAGCTACTCATATTGACTTGTTACATGATGTGATCCAGATCAGATTTAATACAGGTGTAGGTAGCAACTCATATTAACTCATTACATGTGATCCAGATCAGATTTAATACAGGTGTAGGTAGCTACTCATATTGACTCATTACATGTGATCCAGATCAGATTTAATACAGGTGTTGGTAGCTATTCATATTGACTCATTACATGTGATCCAGATCAGATTTAATACAGGTGTTGGGTTAAATGCGGAAGACACATTTCAGTTGAATACAGTCAGTTGGACAACAGACTAGGTATCCCCTCTTTCCCTTTCCTTACTCATAGTGAGCTCACTTGTTATTTTATAATATGCTGTAATAAAGTATGTTATATCTTATTTTATAAACATGTGTGAGTCTCCAATGTTTCAGTCTGCTGCAGTGCAACATCATAGGATAGATTCTATGTCAGTCTGCTGCAGTGCAACATCATAGGATAGATTCTATGTCAGTCTGCTGCAGTGCAACATCATAGGATAGATTCTATGTCAGTCTGCTGCAGTGCAACATCATAGGATAGATTCTATGTCAGTCTGCTGCAGTGCAACATCATAGGATAGATTCTATGTCAGTCTGCTGCAGTTCAACATCATAGGATAGATTCTATGTCAGTCTGCTGCAGTTCTACATCATAGGATAGATTCTATGTCAGTCTGCTGCAGTGCAACATCACAGGATAGATTCTATGTCAGTCTGCTGCAGTTCTACATCATAGGATAGATTATTTTTCAGTCTGCTGCAGTGCAAAATCATAGGATAGATTCTATATCAGTCTGCTGCAGTTCAACATCATAGGACAGATTCTATATCAGTCTGCTGCAGAGCAAGAAGGATAACTGTGACCACCATGCTTCAATGTAGGGATGGTGCCAGGTTTCCTCCAGACGTGAAGCTTGACCTTCAGGTCCAAAGAGTTCAAGCTTGGTTTAATCAGACCAGAGAATCTGTTTATCATGGTCTGAGAATCCTTTAGGTGCCTTTTGGCAAACTCCAAACAGGCTGTCATGTGCCTTTTAGTGAGGAGTGGGTTCCGTCAGGCCACTCTACCATAAATGTATGATTGGTGGAGTGCTGCAGAGATGGTTGTCCTTCTGAAAGGTTCTCCCATCTCCACACATTAACCCTAGAGCTCTGTCAGAATGACCATCGGGTTCTTGGTCACTCCCTGACCAAGGCCCTTCTCTCCCGATTGGCCAGGCGGCCAGCTCTAGGAAGAGTATTGGTGGTTCCAAACTTCTTCCATTTAAGAATGATGGAGGCCACTGTGTTCTTGGGGACCTTCAATGCTGCAGAAATGTTTTCGCAACCTTCCCCAGATCTGTGCCTCGACACAATCTTGTCTTGGAGCTCTACATACAATTCCTTCGACCTCATAGCTTGGTTTTTGCTCTGACATGTACTGTCAACTGTGGGACCTTATATAGACAGGTGTGTGCCTTTCCAAATCATGTCCAATCAATTGAATTTTCCACAGGTGGACTCCAATCAAGTTGTAGAAACATCAAGGATGATCAATGGAAACAGGGTGCACCTGAGGATCTAGGGTGTGGAAACGGTTCCAAACAGGATGCAACTGAGGATCAAGGGTGTGGAAACGGTTCCAAACAGGGTGCAAACTGAGGATCAAGGGTGTGGAAACGGTTCCAAACAGGATGCACCTGAGGATCAAGGGTGTGGAAACGGTTCCAAACAGGATGCACCTGAGGATCAAGGGTGTGGAAACGGTTCCAAACAGGATGCACCTGAGGATCAAGGGTGAGGAAACGGTTCCAAACAGGGTGCACCTGAGGATCAAGGGTGTGGAAACGGTTCCAAACAGGATGCACCTGAGGATCAAGGGTGTGGAAACGGTTCCAAACAGGATGCACCTGAGGATCAAGGGTGAGGAAACGGTTCCAAACAGGGTGCACCTGAGGATCAAGGGTGTGGAAACGGTTCCAAACAGGATGCACCTGAGGATCAAGGGTGCGGAAACGGTTCCAAACAGGGTGCACCTGAGGATCAAGGGTGCGGAAACGGTTCCAAACAGGATGCACCTGAGGATCAAGGGTGCGGAAACGGTTCCAAACAGGGTGCACCTGAGGATCTAGGGTGTGGAAACGGTTCCAAACAGGATGCACCTGAGGATCAAGGGTGTGGAAACGGTTCCAAACAGGGTGCACCTGAGGATCAAGGGTGCGGAAACGGTTCCAAACAGGGTGCACCTGAGGATCTAGGGTGTGGAAACGGTTCCAAACAGGATGCACCTGAGGATCAAGGGTGTGGAAACGGTTCCAAACAGGGTGCAACTGAGGATCAAGGGTGTGGAAACGGTTCCAAACAGGGTGCAACTGAGCAAAACTTCGAATCTCACAGCAAACGGTCTGAATACTTATGTAAATAAGGTATTTCAGTTTTTTTGTTTTGAAAATGTGTTTTATTGAATCCATTTTAGAATAGGGCTGAACACTTTCCGAAGGCACTGTAAATATCTCATTTACAAAAGGTATTTACACCCCTGAGACGAATTAAGTCAGAACTGTAACTAGGCCACTCAGAAACATTCACTGTCTTCTTGGTAAGAAACTCCAGTGTAGATTTGGCCTTGTGTTGTAGGTTATTGTCCTGCTGAAAGGCGAATTTGTCTCCCAGTGTCTGTTGGACTGCAGACTGAACCTGGTTTTGCTCTACGATTTTGTTTGTGTTACCACCATGCTAGCCCAATCACAAGGCATTGTTTTAATATAGCCTAGCTGTGGAGTATGTGTTGCCCAATCACAAGGCATTGTTTTAAATAGCCTAGCTGTGGAGTATGTGTTGCCCAATCACAAGGCATTGTTTTAATATAGCCTAGCTGTGGAGTATGTGTTGCCCAATCACAAGGCATTGTTTTAAATAGCCTAGCTGTGGAGTATGTGTTGCCCAATCACAAGGCATTGTTTTAAATAGCCTAGCTGTGGAGTATGTGTTGCCCAATCACAAGGCATTGTTTTAATATAGCCTAGCTGTGGAGTATGTGTTGCCCAATCACAAGGCATTGTTTTAATATAGCCTAGCTGTGGAGTATGTGTTGCCCAATCACAAGGCATTGTTTTAATATAGCCTAGCTGTGGAGTATGTGTTGCCCAATCACAAGGCATTGTTTTAATATAGCCTAGCTGTGGAGTATGTGTTGCCCAATCACAAGTGAACAGCATGCAGACAGAACAGGCCTATCACATGATTTCAAATACAATCGCGGGAAAACACAGGTTGTAAAGCACATGTGAAGGTGTTGTGGACACAATCGGTGTCCACATCAACAACAAACTAGATTGGTCCAAACACACCAAGACAGTCGTGAAGAGGGCACGACAAAGCCTTTTCCCCCTCAGGAAACTAAAAAGATTTGGCATGGGTCCTGAGGTCCTCAAAAGGTTTTACAGCTGCAACATCGAGAGCGTCCTGACTGGTTGCATCACTGCCTGGTATGGCAACTGCACGGCCTCCGACCGCATGGCCCTACAGAGGGTAGTGCAAACGGCCCAGTACATCACTGGGGCCAAGATTCCTGCCATCCAGGACCTCTATACCAGGCGGTGTCAGAGGAAGGCCCTAAACATTGTCAAAGACCCCGTCCACCCCAGTCATAGACTGTTCTCTCTACTACCGCATGGCAAGCGGTACCGGAGTGCCAAGTCTAGGACAAAAAGGCTTCTCAACAGTTTTTACCCCCAAGCCATAAGACTCCTGAACAGGTAACCAGATGGTTACCCAGACTATTTGCATTGTGCCCCCCCCCCCCCACCCCCACCCCTCTTTTACGCTGCTGCTACTCTCTGTTTATCTTACATGCATAGTCACTTTAACTATACATTCATGTACATACTACCTAATTGGGCCGACCAACCAGTGCTCCAGCACATTGGCTAACCGGGCTATCTGCATTGTGTCCCACCCACCACCCGCCAACCCCTCTTTTACGCTTCTGCTACTCTCTGTTCATCATATATGCATAGTCACTTTAACCATACCTACATGTACATACTACCTCAATAAGCCTGACTAACAGGTGTCTGTATATAGCCTTGCTACTCTTTTTTCAAATGTCTTTTTACTGTTGTTTTATTTCTTTACACACACACACACACACACACACACACACACACACACACACACACACACACACACACACACACACACACACACACACACACACACACACACACACACACACACACACACACACATACCTTTTTTTCCGCACCATTGGTGTAAGTAAGCATTTCACTCTAAGGTCTACACCTGTTGTATTCGGCGCACGTGACAAATAAACTTTGATTTGATTTGAAATGGCTCCTGCTGAAAAGAGAATATTCTCAGCTGTCTGCTCTAGGATACCAAAATATTTGATCAACTTCCCAAATATTGTTTTACAAAGTAAAACAAGAGAGAGACAGACTTTTGGCACGAGCTCATCGGCCACCACCAGTGAGTGAGCTGTGCGTCATAGGGTGAGTCAGTGAAACCGGAAAGAATTTTAATAACGATAATTTCCTCCTGATATTGTAGCCTACAATATGTCTCCACACACCTAGACCAAGGCTATTGGTGGATTCATGACAAGGTCGTTTTCATTTATCTCAGATGGTCAGTTTGTCAGTGTTAAAGTACCCTGTCATTTCGATCATATGTGTGGTATTAAAAAAATATTTTGCCAAAGTCTCCAGTCATGTAAAATGAGGTAGAATTGCATGAAATGCGTTTATATAAGCAAACACAAATGTTCCGGACCCTGGGCTACTAAAATATTTCCTCATGTGGTCAACTTCTGTAAGCGCCTCGACTCTGCTGCTCTATGCTCTTGCGCAATTGCGATGATATGCATGCAATGCTTTATTATAAAGGTGATTATTTTAATCTTGCTTTCCGGGAAGCATTTGAGTCAACATGGGCCAGCATTCCTGTGGAAACGCTTTCGACACCTTGTAGAGTCCATGCCCAGACGAATTGAAGCTATTTTGTACACTCACCATGGATACAGTATTAAACGTATACGACAGGGGGACCTCGCACCATTTTCTGAGTTAATGCGTCACGGACATCCAGAGCCTGTGATTGGACGATAGAGGGAAACCCCCCTTTCCTGAACAGTTCCTCGATGGCAGCGATAGAAACCTGTTATTGCGCTGTGTTTACTCGAGAAATATCAGTATCATTTATAGGCTATGTGAACTGTATCATATATATATATAGGCTATGTGAACCGTATCATATATATAGGCTATGTGAACCGTATCATATATATAGGCTATGTGAACCGTATCTTAACTGTAAATTACCCTAAGATAAATCACAGTGATTTTGCAACGGTGGAACTGTGATTCTGTGAAGTGGAAAATGAAACGTAACTTTTTTTTAAATGGAACCTTTATTTAACTATGATGTCACAATGCACCGAGGGGTCGAGAAATGTAAGGAAGAATCAATGAAATTCTCGCTGTGATTGTTTTGTGTTTTAAATATCCCATCATACAAATATAGTAGGCTGCAAATCACAGGCCTATCAGTTCCCCATTGCATTATCATATTTCACACTTATTTCACAACCAGTCTTACAAGGTCATTTATAAAGCAAAAAAAAAAAAAACTATTTTTCAAACTAACGTATTCATAAAATAGCCCCGAAGCACCCATAATATCCTGTTTTGTCGCTGTTGACTTGTTGCCTTGCAGTACCTCTTACTGTACTTGCCAAATAGTGCTCCCTGTATTCTCTATTGCGCATGACCTTGCTCTGCTTTTGCAGTGCCTCTTACTGTACTTGCCAAATAGTGCTCCCTGTATTCTCTATTGCGCATGACTGTATGGCGGAATATGAAGTAGAAGCCTTCTGTTTTTCTCCGAGCTTAGAGTCCAACCCCCCCGAATCAACCTCTGAAAAACAAAAAACGCGGAGCCATTAAATCTAAAATTTGGGCAGGTAAGATGTCAAAACATATATTTATATAACGTTAAATATCTTGTTATACGTTGAAGTCGCTCAGCGGAGAGGTGTACAAATGTATTTTTAGCCCACGGAAGCGAACCGAAGACTGCAGATGGGGCTTTGGAACCGTTTCCGCACGCTCGGGACACGACAAGGCCCACTGACCCACATTCGAGAGAGAGAGCGAGCGCTGTGTGAGTGGGCGAGCGTGTGAATGTGTGCTTATGTGTGTGCGCGTCTGCTGCGAAATGTTTTTTTGTCGTCGCTATCTCCTGCGGCGTGACTATCTATTTGATGTTCCCGTTTTCGAGGAAATTGTAACAATTTCGAAAGTTGACCGCTACATTGTTGAAGATGCGCTGCTAGGCTAGCTTTAACTACAGTTGTGTCAATGTCAATAGTTGCGTGACAGCTTAGCTGGACTCGAGTACCCGCCAGCCTTTTGATATATGTCAACCATGTCGCTCTTGGTGATTGATTGAGACGTCGTTAGAATGTCATTCTACATTTTGGAAGTCAGTTGAGGGTTCTAAGAATGGATTCCCGTCTTCGGAATTCTAAGAAAACGGTCCACTATTTTACCTGGGCAGTTTTTCCTGCAGCTATGATTGGAGGATATATTTTTCGGTTATATAACGCGAACACCTGTGACTCTTTACCAAAGGTTTTAGCTGTACGACATCCACCGCGCGTATCCGTTTCTGCGGTTTATACTAGCGGATTAGATGTCACTTATAACGATCTTCGCAGATTTATGATTGGATCATTGCCCAAATGTACGATTTTAAAAAAATGTGACCTTTCATTTAACTTGGCAAGTCAGTTAAAAACACATTCTTATGACGGCCTGGGAACAGTGGGTTAACTGCGGTGTTCAGGGGCTAAACAACATATTTTCACCTAGTCAGCTCGGTGACAACAACCTTTCGGTTACTAGCCCAACGCACTAACCACTAAACTACCTGCCGCACAATGAATCACTGACTTGGCTGTCACTTCCAAACAGAAGTTAACTGCATTGGTATCAATATATTTGATTTAAATGTAACTTTAAATGTCTCTTTATATATTAAGGAACACCTAACGTTACAAGACTCACTACTCATGTCGATAACAGCAGCAATTACACATCCCACATCCCAAAGGTACATCATGAGGTTAGAGTAAGATCTTTCAGATACAAAGGCCCAACTGACTGGAATCATTTACCAATAGAAATCAGGGCATTAAAATCACACAGTCAATTTAAGAAAACCTTTTTTCAAATGTTAAGAACAAACAGTTTTTTGTTTTTTAAACTAATAGAAACATCACCATGTGAAAACATTTGTAAATATGTACGTATATATTATAGGTAGGGTGAATTCTATACAACATGAAACAATTTCAGAGATTTTACTGAGTTACAGTTCATATGAGGAAATCAGTCAACTGAAATACATTCATTAGGCCCTAATCTATGGATTTCACATGACTGGGAATACAGATATGCATCTGTTGGTCACAGATACCTTTAAATAAAAAGGTAGGGGAGTGAATCAGAAAACCAGTCCGTTTCTGGTGTGACCACAATTTTCCTCGCGCTGCACGAGATGAGTTCGGCTGTTGATGTTTTGTGGCCTGTGGAATGTTGCCCCACTTCCTATTCAATGGTTCGGCGAAGTTGGCGGGAACTGGAACACTGTCGTACACGTCCTACTAGACCATCCAAACATGTTCATTTGGGTAACATGTCTGGTGAGTATGCAGGGCCATGGAAGTATTAGGACATCTTCAGCTTCCAGGAATTGTGTACATATTCTTACGACACGGGCCGGCGCATTATCGTGCTGAAACATGAGGTGATGACGGCGGGTGAATGATGCAACAATTTGTTTTCTTTATTTAGTTGACCTTTTATTTAACTAGGCAAGTCGGTTAAGAACAAATTCTTATTTACAATGACGTCCTACCCCGGTCAAACCCTAACCCGGACGACGCTGGGCCAATTGTGCGCTGATCCTATGGGACTCTCAATGACGGCCGGTTGTGATACAGCCAATGGTCGAACCAGGGTCTGTAGTGACGTCTCTAGCACTGAGATGCAGTGTCTTAAAATTTGAAAGAAATACGCTTTTTGTGCGTATGAAAAATGTCTGTGATCTTCTATTTCAGCTCATGAAACATGGGACCAACACTTTACACGTTGCGTTTATATTTTGTTTCAGTGTAGTATAACGATATATCGCAGCCTCTTGTTCCAGTGCTAACACCTGATTTGAGTTCATCAAGGGCTTGATTGGAGTCATATTTGAATCAGGTGGCTGACCTCGTGCTACTAGAGCTGCCCTTGTCTTTGTAGCAGGAGAATTAGTTTCTCCCTAGATACGTTCCCCTACTATTAAATGTCTGATGTATGTTTTTAGTATTATGTCTGCCATTTTAAATGTCTGTTGGTTTCCTCGGCGAGGGTTCACGTTGCACATTTATAATACAATTTAAATGTGTTATTATAAAGCCCATTTTATCTCAACAGTTGTGACAGTGTTTTTCAGATACCCAGCCTAAAACCCCAATTTTCACATTTAAACAAAAAAAGATGTCTGTCATAAATGTCCAATGGGATCTCCCTGGTAGAGTGAAGGGACCAATGGGATCTCCCTGGTAGAGTGAAGGGACCAATGGGATCTCCCTGGTAGAGTGAAGGGACCAATGGGATCTCCCTGGTAGAGTGAAGGGACCAATGGGATCTCCCTGGTAGAGTGAAGGGTCCAATGGGATCTCCCTGGTAGAGTGAAGGGTCCAATGGGATCTCCCTGGTAGAGTGAAGGGACCAATGGGATCTCCCTGGTAGAGTGATGGGTCCAATGGGATCTCCCTGGTAGAGTGAAGGGACCAATGGGATCTCCCTGGTAGAGTGAAGGGTCCAATGGGATCTCCCTGGTAGAGTGAAGGGTCCAATGGGATCTCCCTGGTAGAGTGAAGGGACCAATGGGATCTCCCTGGTAGAGAGATGGGACCAATGGGATCTCCCTGGTAGAGTGATGGGACCAATGGGATCTCCCTGGTAGAGAGATGGGACCAATGGGATCTCCCTGGTAGAGTGATGGGACCAATGGGATCTCCCTGGTAGAGTGAAGGGACCAATGGGATCTCCCTGGTAGAGTGATGGGTCTAATGGGATCTCCCTGGTAGAGAGATGGGACCAATGGGATCTCCCTGGTAGAGTGATGGGACCAATGGGATCTCCCTGGTAGAGTGAAGGGACCAATGGGATCTCCCTGGTAGAGTGATGGGTCCAATGGGATCTCCCTGGTAGAGAGATGGGACCAATGGGATCTCCCTGGTAGAGAGATGGGACCAATGGGATCTCCCTGGTAGAGTGATGGGACCAATGGGATCTCCCTGGTAGAGTGAAGGGACCAATGGGATCTCCCTGGTAGAGTGATGGGTCTAATGGGATCTCCCTGGTAGAGAGATGGGACCAATGGGATCTCCCTGGTAGAGTGATGGGACCAATGGGATCTCCCTGGTAGAGTGAAGGGACCAATGGGATCTCCCTGGTAGAGTGATGGGTCTAATGGGATCTCCCTGGTAGAGTGATGGGACCAATGGGATCTCCCTGGTAGAGTGAAGGGACCAATGGGATCTCCCTGGTAGAGTGAAGGGACCAATGGGATCTCCCTGGTAGAGTGATGGGTCTAATGGGATCTCCCTGGTAGAGTGATGGGTCCAATGGGATCTCCCTGGTAGAGAGATGGGACCAATGGGATCTCCCTGGTAGAGTGATGGGTCTAATGGGATCTCCCTGGTAGAGTGATGGGTCCAATGGGATCTCCCTGGTAGAGTGATGGGTCTAATGGGATCTCCCTGGTAGAGTGATGGGACCAATGGGATCTCCCTGGTAGAGTGAAGGGACCAATGGGATCTCCCTGGTAGAGTGATGGGTCCAATGGGATCTCCCTGGTAGAGTGATGGGTCCAATGGGATCTCCCTGGTAGAGTGATGGGTCCTGTTTCTGTAGGGAGGCAGCTTGATGTACCAGGACACCCCCTGGACAGGACACTAGTCTATCTCCTGTTTCTATAGGGAGACAGCTTGATGTACCAGTACACCCCCTGGACAGGACACTAGTCTATCTCCTGTTTCTGTAGGGAGACAGCTTGATGTACCAGGACACCCCCTGGACAGGACACTAGTCTATCTCCTGTTTCTGTAGTGAGACAGCTTGATGTACCAGTACACCCCCTGGACAGGACACTAGTCTATCTCCTGTTTCTATAGGGAGACAGCTTGATGTACCAGTACACCCCCTGGACAGGACACTAGTCTATCTCCTGTTACTGTAGTGAGACAGCTTGATGTACCAGTACACCCCCTGGACAGGACACTAGTCTATCTCCTGTTTCTGTAGTGAGACAGCTTGATGTACCAGGACACCCCCTGGACAGGACACTAGTCTATCTCCTGTTTCTGTAGTGAGACAGCTTGATGTACCAGTACACCCCCTGGACAGGACACTAGTCTATCTCCTGTTTCTGTAGTGAGACAGCTTGATGTACCAGTACACCCCCTGGACAGGACACTAGTCTATCTCCTGTTTCTGTAGTGAGACAGCTTGATGTACCAGTACACCCCCTGGACAGGACACTAGTCTATCTCCTGTGTCTGTAGTGAGGCAGCTTGATGTACCAGTACACCCCCTGGACAGGACACTAGTCTATATCCTGTTTCTGTAGTGAGACAGCTTGATGTACCAGTGCACCCCCTGGACAGGACACTAGTCTATCTCCTGTTTCTGTTATGAGGCAGCTTGATGTACCAGTACACCCCCTGGACAGGACACTAGTCTATCTCCTGTTTCTGTAGTGAGACAGCTTGATGTACCAGTACACCCCCTGGACAGGACACTAGTCTATCTCCTGTGTCTGTAGTGAGGCAGCTTGATGTACCAGTACACCCCCTGGACAGGACACTAGTCTATATCCTGTTTCTGTAGTGAGACAGCTTGATGTACCAGTGCACCCCCTGGACAGGACACTAGTCTATCTCCTGTTTCTGTTATGAGGCAGCTTGATGTACCAGTACACCCCCTGGACAGGACACTAGTCTATCTCCTGTTTCTGTTATGAGGCAGCTTGATGTACCAGTACACCCCCTGGACAGGACACTAGTCTATCTCCTGTGTCTGTAGTGAGACAGCTTGATGTACCAGGACACCCCCTGGACAGGACACTAGTCTATATCCTGTGTCTGTAGTGAGACAGCTTGATGTACCAGGACACCCCCTGGACAGGACACTAGTCTATCTCCTGTTTCTGTAGTGAGACAGCTTGATGTACCAGTACACCCCCTGGACAGGACACTAGTATATCCTGTTTCTGTGGGGAGACAGCTTGATGTACCAGTACACCCCCTGGACAGGACACTAGTATATCCTGTTTCTGTGGGGAGACAGCTTGATGTACCAGTACACCCCCTGGACAGGACACTAGTCTATCTCCTGTTTCTGTAGTGAGACAGCTTGATGTACCAGTACACCCCCTGGACAGGACACTAGTCTATATCCTGTTTCTGTAGTGAGACAGCTTGATGTACCAGTACACCCCCTGGACAGGACACTAGTCTATCTCCTGTTTCTGTAGTGAGACAGCTTGATGTACCAGTACACCCCCTGGACAGGACACTAGTCTATCTCCTGTTTCTGTAGTGAGACAGCTTGATGTACCAGTACACCCCCTGGACAGGACACTAGTCTATCTCCTGTTTCTGTAGGGAGACAGCTTGATGTACCAGTACACCCCCTGGACAGGACACTAGTCTATCTCCTGTTTCTGTAGTGAGACAGCTTGATGTACCAGTACACCCCCTGGACAGGACACTAGTCTATCTCCTGTTTCTGTAGGGAGACAGCTTGATGTACCAGGACACCCCCTGGACAGGACACTAGTCTATCTCCTGTGTCTGTAGTGAGGCAGCTTGATGTACCAGTACACCCCCTGGACAGGACACTAGTCTATGTCCTGTTTCTGTAGTGAGACAGCTTGATGTACCAGTACACCCCCTGGAAAGGACACTAGTCTATCTCCTGTTTCTGTAGTGAGACAGCTTGATGTACCAGGACACCCCCTGGACAGGACACTAGTCTATTGCAGGGCCTTACCTCCCCAATCCATCTACTTCATACTAAGTGTCAAGCAGAGAGGCAACGGGTCCCATTGTTCCAGTCTCTGGTTTAACTGACCTGAACCCCCAACCTTCCAATCACATGACACTGGTCTCTAACTACATGGTCATGAGTTGTAAAGCCTCTTGACATCTTTATACATGTGAAAACAGAGATGTTATGTGAGATGATGAACAGAGATGCTATGTGAGATGATGAACATTGATGTTATGTCAGATGATGAACAGAGATGTTATGTCAGATGATGAACAGAGATGTTATGTCAGATGATGAACAGAGATGTTATGTCAGATGATGAACAGAGATGTTATGTCAGATGATGAACAGAGATGTTATGTCAGATGATGAACAGAGATGTTATGTCAGATGATGAACAGAGATGTTATGTCAGATGATGAATAGAGATGTTATGTCAGATGATGAATAGAGATGTTATGTCAGATGATGAATAGAGATGTTATGTCAGATGATGAATAGAGATGTTATGTCAGATGATGAACAGAGATGTTATGTCAGATGATGAACAGAGATGTTATGTCAGATGATGAACATTGATGTTATGTCAGATGATGAACAGAGATGTTATGTCAGATGATGAATAGAGATGTTATGTCAGATGATGAATAGAGATGTTATGTCAGATGATGAACAGAGATGTTATGTCAGATGATGAACAGAGATGTTATGTCAGATGATGTTTGTATTAAACACATTCATGTTCTATGCCTAAATGGTCATCAATTGGGGATATTTATAATATGATGTTTTTATATATGTTAAAACAGAGAGGTTAAAAATGACCAGTGTAATTTGTGTGCTGCAGGGTGGAGTGATGGCCGTGTTGGACCCAGCGTCTGGTGTCCAGAGATGATAGAGGTGACCTCAGAGTCACCTTTAACCCCTGACCCCCACCACAACCCCTGAGAGCGAGCTGAAACTGATCACACACAGGCTGCAGTGGGGTAAGGACAGACAGACAGAGAGAGAGAGACAGACATAGAGACAGACAGACAGACAGACAGACAGACAGACAGACAGACAGACAGGCAGGCAGACAGACAGACAGACAGACAGACAGACAGACAGACAGACAGACAGACAGACATAGAGACAGACAGACATAGAGACAGACAGACATAGAGACAGACAGACAGAAAGAGAGAGAGAGCGGCAGACAGACAAACAGAGACAAACAGAGAGAGAGAGGCAGACAGAGAGAGACAAACCGA
>NW_024057886.1:157272-183054 GCF_016432855.1 Salvelinus namaycush
ATGTGTATTCTCATGTATATTTCTGATCACTATATTGTGTGTATTCTCATGTATATTTCTGATCACTATAATGTGTATTCTCATGTATATTTCTGATCACTATATTGTGTGTATTCTCATGTATATTTCTGATCACTATAATGTGTGTATTCTCATGTATATTTCTGATCACTATAATGTGTATTCTCATGTATATTTCTGATCACTATAATGTGTATTCTCATGTATATTGTGTGTATTCTCATGTATATTTCTGATCACTATAATGTGTGTATTCTCATGTATATTTCTAATCACTATATTGTGTGTATTCTCATGTATATTTCTGATCACTATAATGTGTGTATTCTCATGTATATTTCTGATCACTATAATGTGTGTATTCTCATGTATATTTCTGATCACTATAATGTGTGTATTCTCATGTATATTTCTGATCACTATAATGTGTGTATTCTCATGTATATTTCTGATCACTATATTGTGTGTATTCTCATGTATATTTCTGAACACTATAATGTGTGTATTCTCATGTATATTTCTGATCACTATAATGTGTGTATTCTCATGTATATTTCTGAACACTATAATGTGTGTATTCTCATGTATATTTCTGATCACTATAATGTGTGTATTCTCATGTATATTTCTAAACACTATAATGTGTGTATTCTCATGTATATTTCTGATCACTATAATGTGTGTATTCGGATGTATATTTCTGTATAGTATATTGTGTGTATTCTCATGTATATTTCTGATCACTATGTGTGTGTTCCCATGTATATTTCTGATCACTATAATGTGTATGTGTTTCTAACAGAGACCTCTGCTCAGTCTGAGTCCAGTGAGATCAGACAGGACTGGAAACCTCCGTTCCTTAGCAACGAGGAGTTCACCCAGCTCATGCTGGAGGTGAGATACACAACATTACCCTACGATTACTACTACTGTACTACCCTAGTAATACTACTACAGTACTACCATACTATTACTAATATTACTACAGTATTACCCTACGATTACTACTACTGTACTACCCTACTATTACTACTACAATACTACCCTACTATTACTAATACTACTACAGTATTACTACTAATACTATTATAGTACTACCCTAATATTACCAATACTACTACAGTACCACCCTACTACTACTACTACTACTACAGTACTACCCTACTATTACTAATATTACTACAGTACTACCCTACTAATACTACTACAGTACTACCCTACTATTAACAATACTACTACAGTACTGCCCTGCTATTACTAATATTACTACAGTACTACCCTACTATTACTACTAATACTACTGCAGTTCTACATACTATTACCAATACTACTACGGTACTACCCTACTATTACTAATATTACTACAGTATTACCCTACTATTACTACCCTACTATTACTAATACTACTACAGTATTACCCTACTATTACTACTACAGTGCTACCCTACTATCACTACTACAGTACTACCCTACTATTACTAATACTACTACAGTACTACAATACTATTACAGTACTACCCTACTATTACTACTACAGTACTACCCTACTATTACTACTACAGTAATACCCTACTATTACTACCCTACTATTACTAATACTACTACAGTACTACAATACTATTACAGTACTACCCTACTATTACTACTACAGTACTACCCTACCATTACTACTACCATACTAATACTACCACAGTACTACTAATACTACCACAGTACTACTAATACTACTACAGTATTACCCTAATACTACTACAGTATTACCCTAATACTACTACAGTGTTACCCTAATACTAATGCATTATTACCCTACTATTACTATTACAGTACTACCCTGCTATTACTACCACTACTACAGTACTACCCTACTATTACTACCACTACTACTACAGTACTATCCTACTATTACTACCACTACTACTACAGTACTACCCTACTACTACTACCACTACTACTGCTACTACTACAGTACTACCCTACTATTACTACCACTACTACTACTACAGTACTACCCTACTATTACTACCACTACTACTACAGTACTACCCTACTATTACTACCACTACTACTACAGTACTACCCTACTATTACCACTACCCTACTATACTACTGCTACTACTACAGTACTACCACTACTACTACAGTACTACCCTACTATTACTTCTACCCTACTATTACTGCCACTACTAATATTACTACTACAGTATTCCCCTACTACAGTACTACCCTACTATTACTACTACTACTAATACTACTACAGTACCACTCTACAATTACTATTACTACTACAGTACTACCCTACTATTACTACTACAGTAATACCCTACTATTACTACTACAGTACTACCCTACTATTACTACTACAGAGATGGGAGCTTTCCACCATTAACAGTTAGAGCAGATGTGACAGGTATAGAATAAACATTATCATCATTTAAACAGAGAACAGATGTGACAGGTATAGAATAAACATCATCATTTAAACAGATGTGACAGGTATAGGGTAAACCTTATCATCATTTAAACAGAGAACAGATGTGACAGGTATAGGATAAACATTATCATCATTTAAACAGAGAACAGATGTGACAGGTATAGAATAAACATTATCATCATTTAACAGAGAACAGATGTGACAGGTATAGAATAAACATTATTATAATTTAAACAGAGAACAGATGTGACAGGTATAGAATAAACATTATTATAATTTAAACAGAGAACAGATGTGACAGGTATAGAATAAACATTATCATCATTTAAACAGAGAACAGATGTGACAGGTATAGGATAAACATTATCATTTAAACAGAGAACAGATGTGACAGGTATAGAATAAACATTATCATCATTTAAACAGAGAACAGATGTGACAGGTATAGAATAAACATTATCATTATTTAAACAGAACAGATGTGACAGGTATATAATAAACATTATCATCATTTAAACAGAGAACAGATGTGACAGGTATAGAATAAACATCATCATTTAAAAAGAGAACAGATGTGACAGGTATATAATAAACATTATCATTTAAACAGATGTGACAGGTATAGAATAAACATTATCATCATTTAAACAGAGAACAGATGTGACAGGTATATAATAAACATTATCATCATTTAAACAGATGTGACAGGTATAGGATAAACATTATCATCATTTAAACAGAGAACAGATGTGACAGGTATAGGGTAAACATTATCATTCATTAACATTATTATTATATTACTGTAATGTTGTAGGCTCTGGATGGATTCTTCATAGCGATAATGACAGACTGGTTACAGTCACATTAACTCAACTGTAATGTTGTAGGCTCTGGATGGATTCGTCATAGCGATAATGACAGACTGGTTACAGTCATATTAACTCAACTGTAATGTTGTAGGCTCTGGATGGATTCGTCATAGCGATAATGACAGACTGGTTACAGTCACATTAACTCAACTGTAATGTTGTAGGCTCTGGATGGATTCGTCATAGCGATAATGACAGACTGGTTACAGTCATATTAACTCAACTGTAATGTTGTAGGCTCTGGATGGATTCGTCATAGCGATAATGACAGACTGGTTACAGTCATATTAACTCAACTGTAATGTTGTAGGCTCTGGATGGATTCTTCATAGCGATAATGACAGACGGGAACATCATCTATGTCTCTGAGAGCGTTACCTCCTTGCTGGAACACCTGCCGGTGAGTAGGACTGTCTGTGTTTCGATTAGTACCACAATACTATTGGATAGAAGCGTTTGTTTACATCTGGTTCCAATGCATAGTACCAAGAGCAGCATTATCTGATGTAATTTGACCAGGTAAGTTGACTGAGAACACATTATCATTTACAGCAACGACCTGGGGAAGAGTTACAGGGATGAGGAGATGAATGAGTCAATTGGAAGCTGGGGATGATTAGGTGACCGTGATGGTTTGAGGGCCAGATTGGGAATGTAGCCAGGACACCGGGGTTAACACCCCTACTCTTACGATAAGTGCCAAGGGATCTTTAGTGACCACAGAGAGTCAGGACACCTGTTTAACGTCCCATCCGAAAGACGGCACCCTACACAGGGCAATGTCCCCAATCACTGCCCTGGGGAATTATTATTATTATTATTTTATTTTATTTTTTAAGACCAGAAGAAAGAGTGCCTCCTACTGGCCCTTCAACACCACTTCCAGCAGCATCTGGTCTCCCATCCAGGGACCAATCAGGACAAACCCTGCTTAGCTTCTGAAACAAGCCAGCAGTGGGATGCATGGTGGCGTGCTGCTGACATGCAATTAACTAATTACAATTAATTTCTTATTCGTTTCCTAGTTAAAATGTACTTGGATGTTTGAAAGTGTACAATAAAATGTTTCTATACCTTCCCCAGTTGTTGAGCTCAACATGTTGTGTGTGTGTGTGTGTGTGTGTGTGTGTGTGTGTGTGTGTGTGTGTGTGTGTGTGTGTGTGTGTGTGTGTGTGTGTGTGTGTGTGTGTGTGTGTGTGTGTGTGTGTGTGTGTGTGTGTGTGTGTGTGTGTGTGTTTTCCCCAGTCGGACCTGCAGGACCAGAACCTGTTAGACTTCCTCCCCCTGAATGAACACTCGGCGGTGTACAAGGCTCTCTCCAAACACCCCTCCGACCCCGAGAGCCTCGGACCAGAGTACCTCAAGAGTGAGTAACACCCAATCACATTGCCACCTTATTGGCTGCTGGCCTATCACGTCGCTCCTTATACAACTGCTGTCCAATCAGGTCACTTGTTATACACTGCAAGCAGTCATCTTCTCTGTCCGGCGCAATGCTGCAGCGCTGTGCAAATATATCGGCCATGTTGTATCTGTTAAAAGTCTGTAAACACTCAAATGTTTTTAAGAGAAATGATTGCAATGTAGTTAGGGGTTGGTGTTCGTTGTGTTTGATATTTTAATCGTGATTGTTTTGTTTTTTTCATCATTTTATTTCAGCCAATAACCAGCTGGAGTTTAGTTGCCACGTGTTGAGAGGAACCATCGACCCGAAAGAACCGGCCGTCTACGAGCACGTCAAATTCATCGGCAACTTCAAGTCGATGAACGACGGTGAGCGTCTGTTTTCATCAGAGAAGAAAACTGGTCTTGTTTTATCAGCTGTAGAACAAAATTAACAGCTGTTAGTTTGATCATCTGTTCTGGTTTCTACTCATGGTAACGCCCCTCTCTCTCCTCTCCTCTCCTCTCCTCTCCTCTCCTCTCCTCTCCTCTCCTCTCCTCTCCTCTCCTCTCCTCTCCTCTCCCTCTCCCTCTCCCTCTCCCTCTCCCTCTTCCTCTTCCTCTTCCTCTTCCTCTTCCTCTTCCTCTTCCTCTCCCTCTCCCTCTTCCTCTCCTCTCTCTAGTCCCCAACACCACCAGGAATGGTTTAGCAGGAGTGTTACAGAGATCCCTACAACCTGCCTTTGATGACCTGGTCTGCTTCGTAGCCACCGTCAGGCTGGCTAAACCACAGTTCATCAAGGTGACACACCGCACACCACACCATACACCACACACACACACCACACCATACACCACACACACACACACACAAGTGCTGAGCAATTAGTGCTTCTTGAGGTCGGTTCGGTTTCGGTTCGATTAATGAAAAAATAATTCTGGTTTTCGATTTCAATAATTTATTTTTAAACATTAAATGCACTATGCATTATGTGGGTTGAATGCTGTAACAACACAGAAGACAAGTCCCATGATGGTAGTGACGGCCCATTACTGCTTATCACTTATTAACCATCAGATATTCACATTACTTTACTTTAATAAAATATTTAAGTTCTGTATATTACATTTGTTTTATTTGATGACCTTATTATTTCATTCCAAGTCATCGTCTCGTCTCTTTAGAGATGCTGTCTGACAAAAACACTATTTGACTAGTTCTTCGTAGTAAATAAGGCTTATTTAATGACTGCTGAATACCAACTATCAATCACTTAGATCCTGTATTTCCAGGTAGAGATACCTCACAAAGAAACTGCTCTCTATCGCACGTTCTTACATTTACATTACATTTAAGTCTTTTAGCAGACGCTCTTATCTAGAGCGAGTTACAAATTGGTGCATTCACCTTATGACATCCAGTGGAACAACCACTTTACAATAGTGCATCTAACTCTTTTAAGGGGGGGGGGGGGGGGGTTAGAAGGATTACTTTATCCTATCCTAGGTATTCCTTAAAGAGGTGGGGTTTCAGGTGTCTCCGGAAGGTGGTGATTGACTCCGCTGACCTGGCGTCGTGAGGGAGTTTGTTCCACCATTGGGGTGCCAGAGCAGCGAACAGTTTTGACTGGGCTGAGCGGGAACTGTACTTCCTCAGAGGTAGGGAGGCGAGCAGGCCAGAGGTGGATGAACGCAGTGCCCTTGTTTGGGTGTAGGGCCTGATCAGAGCCTGGAGGTACTGAGGTGCCGTTCCCCTCACAGCTCCGTAGGCAAGCACCATGGTCTTGTAGCGGATGCGAGCTTCAACTGGAAGCCAGTGGAGAGAGCGGAGGGGGTGACGTGAGAGAACTTGGGAAGGTTGAACACCTGACGGGCTGCGGCGTTCTGGATGAGTTGTAGGGGTTTAATGGCACAGGCAGGGAGCCCAGCCAACAGCGAGTTGCAGTAATCCAGACGGGAGATGACAAGTGCCTGGATTAGGACCTGCGCCGCTTCCTGCGTGAGGCAGGGTCGTACTCTGCGGATGTTGTAGAGCATGAACCTACAGGAACGGGCCACCGCCTTGATGTTAGTTGAGAACGACAGGGTGTTGTCCAGGATCACGCCAAGGTTCTTAGCGCTCTGGGAGGAGGTTAATTCTTCTCTCTTCTCTAGGCCTGCAAAGGATTATGGTCATTGTAGTTAATTACCATGTTTTCTGCGCTAAACTATGTAGAATATTGGCCTGTTGAAAACTACAACTCCCTACTACAACGCACAGTTCGGCCTTGATCTGATTTATCTCTAGAAAAACTACGCATTGAGCTCACAGGAAAAAAACGGAACGAAATGAAATTCAAATAATTGAACCAACGTTGGTCAGTTAGTTGTTTAAAAGCTCAAAATGAAGCAACATTTTGGTTAATCGCTCAGCACTAACACACACACACACACACACACTCACACAATGAAGTAACAGAGAGTTGATGGTCAAGCCTATTTAACAAACAGTATTAAACACAACAAAGCTACACCTGCATATACAAAGTTTCTATATTATATACACTCACCGGACAGTTTATTAGGTACACCACCCTGTTCACTAAAATGGGTCACTCCTACAGACAGTGAGTCACGTGACAGGGGCTTGCTCTATAAACCATGCAGACAGGCTTCAAGGCATTCAGTTACTGTTCTATTGAACATTAGAATGGACAAAACTAGTGACCTAAGAGGCTTTGCGGTACGATCGTCGGTGCCAGGCGCCGGATCTAGTATCTCAGAAATGGACGCCCACCTGGGCTTTTCACGACCGCGTCTAGCGTTTACCCGAGAACGGTGCGACAAAACAATAAACGTCCAGTCAACGGCAGTCCTTTGGGTGAAAAACAGCTCGTTGATGAGAGGTCCAAGGAGAATGGCAGGAACTGTGCGAGCTAACAGACGGGCCACAAAACAAGCAAATGACGAGGCAGTGCAACAGTGGTGTGCAGAACGGCATCTCGGAACGCACAACTCGTTGGTCCTTGTCAAGGACGGGGCTGTTGCAGCAGACGACCAAATGAAATGTATTTATAAAGCCCTTCTTACATCAGCTGATACCTCAGAGTGCTGAAACCCCAAACAGCAAGCAATGCAGGTGTAGAAGCACAGTGGCTAGGAAAAAACTCCCTAGAATGGCCTGGAACCTAGGAAGAAACCTAGAGAGGAACCAGACCACACCGGGTTCCACTCCTATCAGCTAAAAACAAGAAGAAGCGGCTGCAGTGGGCACGCGATGATGAACACTGGACAATTGAGGAGTGGAAAAACATAGCCTGGAACATGATAGTAAGTTCAGTTTGCTAGAGTGTCCTGGTCCCTCCCCAGACCTGGTCCGTCCCCAGACCTGGTCCGTCCCCAGACCTGGTCCGTCCCCAGACCTCTACCCAATAGAACATAATGGGATGAGATGGAACGGGCTGTTAGCAGCATGAATGTACCACCGTCCAATCTGTAGCAACTGTGTGACGGCTGTGGAACGTTTCAGACACCTTGTAGAATCCACTCCCCTGAGAATTCAGGCTGTTCTGGGGGCAAAAGGGGTCCGACCAGGTACTAGATGGGTGTACCTAATAAATTGGCCTTAGACTGAGTGAATATTGTCTATCTATATTCAATCATCTATATTATATGTATTGATATATATCTTGTTGTCTATCCCTCCATAGGAGATGTGTACAGTGGCGGAGCCCAATGAAGAGTTCACCTCCCGACACAGCCTGGAGTGGAAGTTCTTATTCCTAGATCACAGGTAACACAGTCTGTAGTAGAAGGTATTATTCCTAGATCACAGGTAACACAGTCTGTAGTAGAAGGTATTATTCCTAGATCACAGGTAACACAGTCTGGAGTGGAAGTTCTTATTCCTAGATCACAGGTAACACAGTCTAGTAGAAGGTATTATTCCTAGATCACAGGTAACACAGTCTAGTAGAAGGTATTATTCCTAGATCACAGGTAACACAGTCTGTAGTAGAAGTTATTATTCACAGGTAATTCATTCTGTATAATTAGATGGTTTCACCATCAAAGTGAACCAGTCATTGTCCTCAGTTGACCTGACACACCACAAACCTGAAATACCATGCACGCACACACACACACACAGTCTTGTACAGCTAACCTTGTGGGGATACACAATTCAGTCCCATTCAAAATCCTAATTACCCTAACCCGTACTCCTACCCTAACCTTAACCCTAAAACTAACCCTAAACCTAACCCTAGCTCCTAAACCTAACCCTAGCTCCTAACCCTAAACCTAACCCTAGCTCCTAAACCTAACCCTAGCTCCTAACCCTAAAACTAACCCTAGCTCCTAACCCTAAACCTTAACCCTAGCTCCTAACCCTAAAACTAACCCTAGCTCCTAACCCTAAAACTAACCCTAGCTCCTAACCCTAGCTCCTAACCCTAAAGCTAACCCTAGCTCCTAACCCTAAACCTAACCCTAGCTCCTAACCCTAAACCTAACCCTAGCTCCTAATCCTAACCCTAACCCTAGCTCCTAACCCTAGCTCCTAACCCTAAACCTAACCCTAGCTCCTAACCCTAGCTCCTAACCCTAGCTCCTAACCCTAGCTCCTAACCCTAAACCTAACCCTAGCTCCTAACCCTAAACCTAACCCTAGCTCCTAACCCTAGCTCCTAACCCTAGCTCCTAACCCTAGCTCCTAACCCTAAACCTAACCCTAGCTCCTAACCCTAGCTCCTAACCCTAAAACTAACCCTAGCTCCTAACCCTAAAACTAACCCTAGCTCCTAACCCTAGCTCCTAACCCTAGCTCCTAACCCTAGCTCCTAACCCTAGCTCCTAACCCTAGCTCCTAACCCTTAACGTAATTCTAACACTAAGTCTAACCTTAACCCTAAACCTCCTAGAAATAGCATTTGACCTTGTGGGGACCAATAAAAAGTCACATTTTTGTTCGTTTACTATTCTTGTGGGGACTTCAGTTATCAGTTAAACACACACACACACACACACACACACACACACACACACACACACACACACACACACACACACACACACACACACACACACACACACACACACACACACACACACACACACACACACACACACACATATCCTCAAGTGGTATTATGTTAATTAGCAGGCTGGGTAACTGATGATTTCATTTCCTCCCTCCAGGGCTCCACCAATCATAGGCTACCTTCCATTTGAGGTTCTGGGGACGTCGGGCTACGACTACTATCATGTGGACGACCTGGAGACACTGGCCAAGTGTCACGAACACTGTGAGTTACACACACACACACACACACACACACACACACACTCTCTCTCTCTCTCTCTCTGACCGCCCCTTTCTCCTCTCTGTCTAGTGATGCAGTATGGTAAAGTTACTACAGGTTCCTCTCTCCTCTCTGTCTAGTGATGCAGTATGGTAAAGTTACTACAGGTTCCTCTCTGTCTAGTGATGCAGTATGGTAAAGTTACTACAGGTTCCTCTCTGTCTAGTGATACAGTATGGTAAAGTTACTACAGGTTCCTCTCTGTCTAGTGATGCAGTATGGTAAAGTTACTACAGGTTCCTCTCTCCTCTCTGTCTAGTGATGCAGTATGGTAAAGTTACTACAGGTTCCTCTCTGTCTAGTGATGCAGTATGGTAAAGTTACTACAGCTTCCTCTCTCCTCTCTGTGTAGTGATGCAGTATGGTAAAGTTACTACAGGTTCCTCTCTGTCTAGTGATGCAGTATGGTAAAGTTACTACAGGTTCCTCTCTGTCTAGTGATGCAGTATGGTAAAGTTACTACAGGTTCCTCTCTGTCTAGTGATGCAGTATGGTAAAGTTACTACAGGTTCCTCTCTGTCTAGTGATGCAGTATGGTAAAGTTACTACAGGTTCATCTCTCCTCTCTGTCTAGTGATGCAGTATGGTAAAGTTACTACAGGTTCCTCTCTGTCTAGTGATGCAGTATGGTAAAGTTACTACAGGTTCCTCTCTGTCTAGTGATGCAGTATGGTAAAGTTACTACAGGTTCCTCTCTCCTCTCTGTCTAGTGATGCAGTATGGTAAAGTTACTACAGGTCCTCTCTCCTCTCTGTCTAGTGATGCAGTATGGTAAAGTTACTACAGGTTCCTCTCTGTCTAGTGATGCAGTATGGTAAAGTTACTACAGGTTCCTCTCTGTCTAGTGATGCAGTATGGTAAAGTTACTACAGCTTCCTCTCTCCTCTCTGTCTAGTGATGCAGTATGTTAAAGTTACTACAGGTTCCTCTCTGTCTAGTGATGCAGTATGGTAAAGTTACTACAGGTTCCTCTCTCCTCTCTGTCTAGTGATGCAGTATGGTAAAGTTACTACAGGTTCCTCTCTGTCTAGTGATGCAGTATGGTAAAGTTACTACAGGTACCTCTCTGTCTAGTGATGCAGTATGGTAAAGTTACTACAGGTTCCTCTCTGTCTAGTGATGCAGTATGGTAAAGTTACTACAGGTTCCTCTCTGTCTAGTGATGCAGTATGGTAAAGTTACTACAGGTTCCTCTCTCCTCTCTGTCTAGTGATGCAGTATGGTAAAGTTACTACAGGTTCCTCTCTGTCTAGTGATGCAGTATGGTAAAGTTACTACAGGTTCCTCTCTGTCTAGTGATGCAGTATGGTAAAGTTACTACAGGTTCCTCTCTGTCTAGTGATGCAGTATGGTAAAGTTACTACAGGTTCCTCTCTGTCTAGTGATGCAGTATGGTAAAGTTACTACAGGTTCCTCTCTGTCTAGTGATGCAGTATGGTAAAGTTACTACAGGTTCCTCTCTGTCTAGTGATGCAGTATGGTAAAGTTACTACAGGTTCCTCTCTGTCTAGTGATGCAGTATGGTAAAGTTACTACAGGTTCCTCTCTGTCTAGTGATGCAGTATGGTAAAGTTACTACAGGTTCCTCTCTGTCTAGTGATGCAGTATGGTAAAGTTACTACAGGTTCCTCTCTGTCTAGTGATGCAGTATGGTAAAGTTACTACAGGTTCCTCTCTGTCTAGTGATGCAGTATGGTAAAGTTACTACAGGTTCCTCTCTGTCTAGTGATGCAGTATGGTAAAGTTACTACAGGTTCCTCTCTGTCTAGTGATGCAGTATGGTAAAGTTACTACAGGTTCCTCTCTGTCTAGTGATGCAGTATGGTAAAGTTACTACAGGTTCCTCTCTGTCTAGTGATGCAGTATGGTAAAGTTACTACAGGTTCCTCTCTGTCTAGTGATGCAGTATGGTAAAGTTACTACAGGTTCCTCTCTGTCTAGTGATGCAGTATGGTAAAGTTACTACAGGTTCCTCTCTGTCTAGTGATGCAGTATGGTAAAGTTACTACAGGTTCCTCTCTGTCTAGTGATGCAGTATGGTAAAGTTACTACAGGTTCCTCTCTGTCTAGTGATGCAGTATGGTAAAGTTACTACAGGTTCCTCTCTGTCTAGTGATGCAGTATGGTAAAGTTACTACAGGTTCCTCTCTGTCTAGTGATGCAGTATGGTAAAGTTACTACAGGTTCCTCTCTGTCTAGTGATGCAGTATGGTAAAGTTACTACAGGTTCCTCTCTGTCTAGTGATGTAGTATGGTAAAGTTACTACAGGTTCCTCTCTGTCTAGTGATGCAGTATGGTAAAGTTACTACAGGTTCCTCTCTGTCTAGTGATGCAGTATGGTAAAGTTACTACAGGTTCCTCTCTGTCTAGTGATGCAGTATGGTAAAGTTACTACAGGTTCCTCTCTGTCTAGTGATGCAGTATGGTAAAGTTACTACAGGTTCCTCTCTGTCTAGTGATGCAGTATGGTAAAGTTACTACAGGTTCCTCTCTGTCTAGTGATGCAGTATGGTAAAGTTACTACAGGTTCCTCTCTGTCTAGTGATGCAGTATGGTAAAGTTACTACAGGTTCCTCTCTGTCTAGTGATGCAGTATGGTAAAGTTACTACAGGTTCCTCTCTGTCTAGTGATGCAGTATGGTAAAGTTACTACAGGTTCCTCTCTGTCTAGTGATGCAGTATGGTAAAGTTACTACAGGTTCCTCTCTGTCTAGTGATGCAGTATGGTAAAGTTACTACAGGTTCCTCTCTGTCTAGTGATGCAGTATGGTAAAGTTACTACAGGTTCCTCTCTGTCTAGTGATGCAGTATGGTAAAGTTACTACAGGTTCCTCTCTGTCTAGTGATGCAGTATGGTAAAGTTACTACAGGTTCCTCTCTCCTCTCTGTCTAGTGATGCAGTATGGTAAAGTTACTACAGGTTCCTCTCTGTCTAGTGATGCAGTATGGTAAAGTTACTACAGGTTCCTCTCTCCTCTCTGTCTAGTGATGCAGTATGGTAAAGTTACTACAGGTTCCTCTCTGTCTAGTGATGCAGTATGGTAAAGTTACTACAGGTTCCTCTCTGTCTAGTGATGCAGTATGGTAAAGTTACTACAGGTTCCTCTCTGTCTAGTGATGCAGTATGGTAAAGTTACTACAGGTTCCTCTCTGTCTAGTGATGCAGTATGGTAAAGTTACTACAGGTTCCTCTCTGTCTAGTGATGCAGTATGGTAAAGTTACTACAGGTTCCTCTCTGTCTAGTGATGCAGTATGGTAAAGTTACTACAGGTTCCTCTCTCTCTGTCTAGTGATGCAGTATGGTAAAGTTACTACAGGTTCCTCTCTGTCTAGTGATGCAGTATGGTAAAGTTACTACAGGTTCCTCTCTGTCTAGTGATGCAGTATGGTAAAGTTACTACAGGTTCCTCTCTGTCTAGTGATGCAGTATGGTAAAGTTACTACAGGTTCCTCTCTGTCTAGTGATGCAGTATGGTAAAGTTACTACAGGTTCCTCTCTGTCTAGTGATGCAGTATGGTAAAGTTACTACAGGTTCCTCTCTGTCTAGTGATGCAGTATGGTAAAGTTACTACAGGTTCCTCTCTGTCTAGTGATGCAGTATGGTAAAGTTACTACAGGTTCCTCTCTGTCTAGTGATGCAGTATGGTAAAGTTACTACAGGTTCCTCTCTCCTCTCTGTCTAGTGATGCAGTATGGTAAAGTTACTACAGGTTCCTCTCTGTCTAGTGATGCAGTATGGTAAAGTTACTACAGGTTCCTCTCTGTCTAGTGATGCAGTATGGTAAAGTTACTACAGGTTCCTCTCTGTCTAGTGATGCAGTATGGTAAAGTTACTACAGGTTCCTCTCTGTCTAGTGATGCAGTATGGTAAAGTTACTACAGGTTCCTCTCTGTCTAGTGATGCAGTATGGTAAAGTTACTACAGGTTCCTCTCTCCTCTCTGTCTAGTGATGCAGTATGGTAAAGTTACTACAGGTTCCTCTCTGTCTAGTGATGCAGTATGGTAAAGTTACTACAGGTTCCTCTCTGTCTAGTGATGCAGTATGGTAAAGTTACTACAGGTTCCTCTCTGTCTAGTGATGCAGTATGGTAAAGTTACTACAGGTTCCTCTCTGTCTAGTGATGCAGTATGGTAAAGTTACTACAGGTTCCTCTCTGTCTAGTGATGCAGTATGGTAAAGTTACTACAGGTTCCTCTCTGTCTAGTGATGCAGTATGGTAAAGTTACTACAGGTTCCTCTCTGTCTAGTGATGCAGTATGGTAAAGTTACTACAGGTTCCTCTCTGTCTAGTGATGCAGTATGGTAAAGTTACTACAGGTTCCTCTCTGTCTAGTGATGCAGTATGGTAAAGTTACTACAGGTTCCTCTCTGTCTAGTGATGCAGTATGGTAAAGTTACTACAGGTTCCTCTCTGTCTAGTGATGCAGTATGGTAAAGTTACTACAGGTTCCTCTCTCCTCTCTGTCTAGTGATGCAGTATGGTAAAGTTACTACAGGTTCCTCTCTGTCTAGTGATGCAGTATGGTAAAGTTACTACAGGTTCCTCTCTGTCTAGTGATGCAGTATGGTAAAGTTACTACAGGTTCCTCTCTGTCTAGTGATGCAGTATGGTAAAGTTACTACAGGTTCCTCTCTGTCTAGTGATGCAGTATGGTAAAGTTACTACAGGTTCCTCTCTGTCTAGTGATGCAGTATGGTAAAGTTACTACAGGTTCCTCTCTGTCTAGTGATGCAGTATGGTAAAGTTACTACAGGTTCCTCTCTGTCTAGTGATGCAGTATGGTAAAGTTACTACAGGTTCCTCTCTGTCTAGTGATGCAGTATGGTAAAGTTACTACAGGTTCCTCTCTGTCTAGTGATGCAGTATGGTAAAGTTACTACAGGTTCCTCTCTGTCTAGTGATGCAGTATGGTAAAGTTACTACAGGTTCCTCTCTGTCTAGTGATGCAGTATGGTAAAGTTACTACAGGTTCCTCTCTGTCTAGTGATGCAGTATGGTAAAGTTACTACAGGTTCCTCTCTGTCTAGTGATGCAGTATGGTAAAGTTACTACAGGTTCCTCTCTGTCTAGTGATGCAGTATGGTAAAGTTACTACAGGTTCCTCTCTGTCTAGTGATGCAGTATGGTAAAGTTACTACAGGTTCCTCTCTGTCTAGTGATGCAGTATGGTAAAGTTACTACAGGTTCCTCTCTGTCTAGTGATGCAGTATGGTAAAGTTACTACAGGTTCCTCTCTCTGTCTAGTGATGCAGTATGGTAAAGTTACTACAGGTTCCTCTCTGTCTAGTGATGCAGTATGGTAAAGTTACTACAGGTTCCTCTCTGTCTAGTGATGCAGTATGGTAAAGTTACTACAGGTTCCTCTCTCCTCTCTGTCTAGTGATGCAGTATGGTAAAGTTACTACAGGTTCCTCTCTGTCTAGTGATGCAGTATGGTAAAGTTACTACAGGTTCCTCTCTGTCTAGTGATGCAGTATGGTAAAGTTACTACAGGTTCCTCTCTGTCTAGTGATGCAGTATGGTAAAGTTACTACAGGTTCCTCTCTGTCTAGTGATGCAGTATGGTAAAGTTACTACAGGTTCCTCTCTCTTTCTAGTGATGCAGTATGGTAAAGTTACTACAGGTTCCTCTCTCCTCTCTGTCTAGTGATGCAGTATGGTAAAGTTACTACAGGTTCCTCTCTCCTCTCTGTCTAGTGATGCAGTATGGTAAAGTTACTACAGGTTCCTCTCTGTCTAGTGATGCAGTATGGTAAAGTTACTACAGGTTCCTCTCTGTCTAGTGATGCAGTATGGTAAAGTTACTACAGGTTCCTCTCTGTCTAGTGATGCAGTATGGTAAAGTTACTACAGGTTCCTCTCTGTCTAGTGATGCAGTATGGTAAAGTTACTACAGGTTCCTCTCTGTCTAGTGATGCAGTATGGTAAAGTTACTACAGGTTCCTCTCTCCTCTCTGTCTAGTGATGCAGTATGGTAAAGTTACTACAGGTTCCTCTCTGTCTAGTGATGCAGTATGGTAAAGTTACTACAGGTTCCTCTCTGTCTAGTGATGCAGTATGGTAAAGTTACTACAGGTTCCTCTCTGTCTAGTGATGCAGTATGGTAAAGTTACTACAGGTTCCTCTCTGTCTAGTGATGCAGTATGGTAAAGTTACTACAGGTTCCTCTCTGTCTAGTGATGCAGTATGGTAAAGTTACTACAGGTTCCTCTCTGTCTAGTGATGCAGTATGGTAAAGTTACTACAGGTTCCTCTCTGTCTAGTGATGCAGTATGGTAAAGTTACTACAGGTTCCTCTCTGTCTAGTGATGCAGTATGGTAAAGTTACTACAGGTTCCTCTCTGTCTAGTGATGCAGTATGGTAAAGTTACTACAGGTTCCTCTCTGTCTAGTGATGCAGTATGGTAAAGTTACTACAGGTTCCTCTCTGTCTAGTGATGCAGTATGGTAAAGTTACTACAGGTTCCTCTCTGTCTAGTGATGCAGTATGGTAAAGTTACTACAGGTTCCTCTCTGTCTAGTGATGCAGTATGGTAAAGTTACTACAGGTTCCTCTCTGTCTAGTGATGCAGTATGGTAAAGTTACTACAGGTTCCTCTCTGTCTAGTGATGCAGTATGGTAAAGTTACTACAGGTTCCTCTCTGTCTAGTGATGCAGTATGGTAAAGTTACTACAGGTTCCTCTCTGTCTAGTGATGCAGTATGGTAAAGTTACTACAGGTTCCTCTCTGTCTAGTGATGCAGTATGGTAAAGTTACTACAGGTTCCTCTCTGTCTAGTGATGCAGTATGGTAAAGTTACTACAGGTTCCTCTCTGTCTAGTGATGCAGTATGGTAAAGTTACTACAGGTTCCTCTCTGTCTAGTGATGCAGTATGGTAAAGTTACTACAGGTTCCTCTCTGTCTAGTGATGCAGTATGGTAAAGTTACTACAGGTTCCTCTCTGTCTAGTGATGCAGTATGGTAAAGTTACTACAGGTTCCTCTCTCTGTCTAGTGATGCAGTATGGTAAAGTTACTACAGGTTCCTCTCTGTCTAGTGATGCAGTATGGTAAAGTTACTACAGGTTCCTCTCTGTCTAGTGATGCAGTATGGTAAAGTTACTACAGGTTCCTCTCTGTCTAGTGATGCAGTATGGTAAAGTTACTACAGGTTCCTCTCTGTCTAGTGATGCAGTATGGTAAAGTTACTACAGGTTCCTCTCTGTCTAGTGATGCAGTATGGTAAAGTTACTACAGGTTCCTCTCTGTCTAGTGATGCAGTATGGTAAAGTTACTACAGGTTCCTCTCTGTCTAGTGATGCAGTATGGTAAAGTTACTACAGGTTCCTCTCTGTCTAGTGATGCAGTATGGTAAAGTTACTACAGGTTCCTCTCTGTCTAGTGATGCAGTATGGTAAAGTTACTACAGGTTCCTCTCTGTCTAGTGATGCAGTATGGTAAAGTTACTACAGGTTCCTCTCTCTGTCTAGTGATGCAGTATGGTAAAGTTACTACAGGTTCCTCTCTGTCTAGTGATGCAGTATGGTAAAGTTACTACAGGTTCCTCTCTGTCTAGTGATGCAGTATGGTAAAGTTACTACAGGTTCCTCTCTGTCTAGTGATGCAGTATGGTAAAGTTACTACAGGTTCCTCTCTGTCTAGTGATGCAGTATGGTAAAGTTACTACAGGTTCCTCTCTGTCTAGTGATGCAGTATGGTAAAGTTACTACAGGTTCCTCTCTGTCTAGTGATGCAGTATGGTAAAGTTACTACAGGTTCCTCTCTGTCTAGTGATGCAGTATGGTAAAGTTACTACAGGTTCCTCTCTGTCTAGTGATGCAGTATGGTAAAGTTACTACAGGTTCCTCTCTGTCTAGTGATGCAGTATGGTAAAGTTACTACAGGTTCCTCTCTGTCTAGTGATGCAGTATGGTAAAGTTACTACAGGTTCCTCTCTCTCTGTCTAGTGATGCAGTATGGTAAAGTTACTACAGGTTCCTCTCTGTCTAGTGATGCAGTATGGTAAAGTTACTACAGGTTCCTCTCTGTCTAGTGATGCAGTATGGTAAAGTTACTACAGGTTCCTCTCTGTCTAGTGATGCAGTATGGTAAAGTTACTACAGGTTCCTCTCTGTCTAGTGATGCAGTATGGTAAAGTTACTACAGGTTCCTCTCTGTCTAGTGATGCAGTATGGTAAAGTTACTACAGGTTCCTCTCTGTCTAGTGATGCAGTATGGTAAAGTTACTACAGGTTCCTCTCTGTCTAGTGATGCAGTATGGTAAAGTTACTACAGGTTCCTCTCTGTCTAGTGATGCAGTATGGTAAAGTTACTACAGGTTCCTCTCTGTCTAGTGATGCAGTATGGTAAAGTTACTACAGGTTCCTCTCTGTCTAGTGATGCAGTATGGTAAAGTTACTACAGGTTCCTCTCTGTCTAGTGATGCAGTATGGTAAAGTTACTACAGGTTCCTCTCTGTCTAGTGATGCAGTATGGTAAAGTTACTACAGGTTCCTCTCTGTCTAGTGATGCAGTATGGTAAAGTTACTACAGGTTCCTCTCTGTCTAGTGATGCAGTATGGTAAAGTTACTACAGGTTCCTCTCTGTCTAGTGATGCAGTATGGTAAAGTTACTACAGGTTCCTCTCTGTCTAGTGATGCAGTATGGTAAAGTTACTACAGGTTCCTCTCTGTCTAGTGATGCAGTATGGTAAAGTTACTACAGGTTCCTCTCTGTCTAGTGATGCAGTATGGTAAAGTTACTACAGGTTCCTCTCTGTCTAGTGATGCAGTATGGTAAAGTTACTACAGGTTCCTCTCTGTCTAGTGATGCAGTATGGTAAAGTTACTACAGGTTCCTCTCTGTCTAGTGATGCAGTATGGTAAAGTTACTACAGGTTCCTCTCTGTCTAGTGATGCAGTATGGTAAAGTTACTACAGGTTCCTCTCTGTCTAGTGATGCAGTATGGTAAAGTTACTACAGGTTCCTCTCTGTCTAGTGATGCAGTATGGTAAAGTTACTACAGGTTCCTCTCTGTCTAGTGATGCAGTATGGTAAAGTTACTACAGGTTCCTCTCTGTCTAGTGATGCAGTATGGTAAAGTTACTACAGGTTCCTCTCTGTCTAGTGATGCAGTATGGTAAAGTTACTACAGGTTCCTCTCTGTCTAGTGATGCAGTATGGTAAAGTTACTACAGGTCCCTCTCTCCTCTCTGTCTAGTGATGCAGTATGGTAAAGTTACTACAGGTTCCTCTCTCCTCTCTGTCTAGTGATGCAGTATGGTAAAGTTACTACAGGTTCCTCTCTGTCTAGTGATGCAGTATGGTAAAGTTACTACAGGTTCCTCTCTGTCTAGTGATGCAGTATGGTAAAGTTACTACAGGTTCCTCTCTGTCTAGTGATGCAGTATGGTAAAGTTACTACAGGTTCCTCTCTCTCTGTCTAGTGATGCAGTATGGTAAAGTTACTACAGGTTCCTCTCTGTCTAGTGATGCAGTATGGTAAAGTTACTACAGGTTCCTCTCTGTCTAGTGATGCAGTATGGTAAAGTTACTACAGGTTCCTCTCTGTCTAGTGATGCAGTATGGTAAAGTTACTACAGGTTCCTCTCTGTCTAGTGATGCAGTATGGTAAAGTTACTACAGGTTCCTCTCTGTCTAGTGATGCAGTATGGTAAAGTTACTACAGGTTCCTCTCTGTCTAGTGATGCAGTATGGTAAAGTTACTACAGGTTCCTCTCTGTCTAGTGATGCAGTATGGTAAAGTTACTACAGGTTCCTCTCTGTCTAGTGATGCAGTATGGTAAAGTTACTACAGGTTCCTCTCTGTCTAGTGATGCAGTATGGTAAAGTTACTACAGGTTCCTCTCTGTCTAGTGATGCAGTATGGTAAAGTTACTACAGGTTCCTCTCTGTCTAGTGATGCAGTATGGTAAAGTTACTACAGGTTCCTCTCTGTCTAGTGATGCAGTATGGTAAAGTTACTACAGGTTCCTCTCTGTCTAGTGATGCAGTATGGTAAAGTTACTACAGGTTCCTCTCTGTCTAGTGATGCAGTATGGTAAAGTTACTACAGGTTCCTCTCTGTCTAGTGATGCAGTATGGTAAAGTTACTACAGGTTCCTCTCTGTCTAGTGATGCAGTATGGTAAAGTTACTACAGGTTCCTCTCTGTCTAGTGATGCAGTATGGTAAAGTTACTACAGGTTCCTCTCTGTCTAGTGATGCAGTATGGTAAAGTTACTACAGGTTCCTCTCTGTCTAGTGATGCAGTATGGTAAAGTTACTACAGGTTCCTCTCTGTCTAGTGATGCAGTATGGTAAAGTTACTACAGGTTCCTCTCTGTCTAGTGATGCAGTATGGTAAAGTTACTACAGGTTCCTCTCTCCTCTCTGTCTAGTGATGCAGTATGGTAAAGTTACTACAGGTTCCTCTCTGTCTAGTGATGCAGTATGGTAAAGTTACTACAGGTTCCTCTCTGTCTAGTGATGCAGTATGGTAAAGTTACTACAGGTTCTCTCTCTCTGTCTAGTGATGCAGTATGGTAAAGTTACTACAGGTTCCTCTCTGTCTAGTGATGCAGTATGGTAAAGTTACTACAGGTTCCTCTCTGTCTAGTGATGCAGTATGGTAAAGTTACTACAGGTTCCTCTCTGTCTAGTGATGCAGTATGGTAAAGTTACTACAGGTTCCTCTCTGTCTAGTGATGCAGTATGGTAAAGTTACTACAGGTTCCTCTCTGTCTAGTGATGCAGTATGGTAAAGTTACTACAGGTTCCTCTCTGTCTAGTGATGCAGTATGGTAAAGTTACTACAGGTTCCTCTCTGTCTAGTGATGCAGTATGGTAAAGTTACTACAGGCTCCTCTCTGTCTAGTGATGCAGTATGGTAAAGTTACTACAGGTTCCTCTCTGTCTAGTGATGCAGTATGGTAAAGTTACTACAGGTTCCTCTCTGTCTAGTGATGCAGTATGGTAAAGTTACTACAGGTTCCTCTCTGTCTAGTGATGCAGTATGGTAAAGTTACTACAGGTTCCTCTCTGTCTAGTGATGCAGTATGGTAAAGTTACTACAGGTTCCTCTCTGTCTAGTGATGCAGTATGGTAAAGTTACTACAGGTTCCTCTCTGTCTAGTGATGCAGTATGGTAAAGTTACTACAGGTTCCTCTCTGTCTAGTGATGCAGTATGGTAAAGTTACTACAGGTTCCTCTCTGTCTAGTGATGCAGTATGGTAAAGTTACTACAGGTTCCTCTCTGTCTAGTGATGCAGTATGGTAAAGTTACTACAGGTTCCTCTCTGTCTAGTGATGCAGTATGGTAAAGTTACTACAGGTTCCTCTCTGTCTAGTGATGCAGTATGGTAAAGTTACTACAGGTTCCTCTCTGTCTAGTGATGCAGTATGGTAAAGTTACTACAGGTTCCTCTCTGTCTAGTGATGCAGTATGGTAAAGTTACTACAGGTTCCTCTCTGTCTAGTGATGCAGTATGGTAAAGTTACTACAGGTTCCTCTCTGTCTAGTGATGCAGTATGGTAAAGTTACTACAGGTTCCTCTCTGTCTAGTGATGCAGTATGGTAAAGTTACTACAGGTTCCTCTCTGTCTAGTGATGCAGTATGGTAAAGTTACTACAGGTTCCTCTCTGTCTAGTGATGCAGTATGGTAAAGTTACTACAGGTTCCTCTCTGTCTAGTGATGCAGTATGGTAAAGTTACTACAGGTTCCTCTCTGTCTAGTGATGCAGTATGGTAAAGTTACTACAGGTTCCTCTCTGTCTAGTGATGCAGTATGGTAAAGTTACTACAGGTTCCTCTCTGTCTAGTGATGCAGTATGGTAAAGTTACTACAGGTTCCTCTCTGTCTAGTGATGCAGTATGGTAAAGTTACTACAGGTTCCTCTCTGTCTAGTGATGCAGTATGGTAAAGTTACTACAGGTTCCTCTCTGTCTAGTGATGCAGTATGGTAAAGTTACTACAGGTTCCTCTCTGTCTAGTGATGCAGTATGGTAAAGTTACTACAGGTTCCTCTCTGTCTAGTGATGCAGTATGGTAAAGTTACTACAGGTTCCTCTCTGTCTAGTGATGCAGTATGGTAAAGTTACTACAGGTTCCTCTCTGTCTAGTGATGCAGTATGGTAAAGTTACTACAGGTTCCTCTCTGTCTAGTGATGCAGTATGGTAAAGTTACTACAGGTTCCTCTCTGTCTAGTGATGCAGTATGGTAAAGTTACTACAGGTTCCTCTCTGTCTAGTGATGCAGTATGGTAAAGTTACTACAGGTTCCTCTCTGTCTAGTGATGCAGTATGGTAAAGTTACTACAGGTTCCTCTCTGTCTAGTGATGCAGTATGGTAAAGTTACTACAGGTTCCTCTCTGTCTAGTGATGCAGTATGGTAAAGTTACTACAGGTTCCTCTCTGTCTAGTGATGCAGTATGGTAAAGTTACTACAGGTTCCTCTCTGTCTAGTGATGCAGTATGGTAAAGTTACTACAGGTTCCTCTCTGTCTAGTGATGCAGTATGGTAAAGTTACTACAGGTTCCTCTCTGTCTAGTGATGCAGTATGGTAAAGTTACTACAGGTTCCTCTCTGTCTAGTGATGCAGTATGGTAAAGTTACTACAGGTTCCTCTCTGTCTAGTGATGCAGTATGGTAAAGTTACTACAGGTTCCTCTCTGTCTAGTGATGCAGTATGGTAAAGTTACTACAGGTTCCTCTCTGTCTAGTGATGCAGTATGGTAAAGTTACTACAGGTTCCTCTCTGTCTAGTGATGCAGTATGGTAAAGTTACTACAGGTTCCTCTCTGTCTAGTGATGCAGTATGGTAAAGTTACTACAGGTTCCTCTCTGTCTAGTGATGCAGTATGGTAAAGTTACTACAGGTTCCTCTCTGTCTAGTGATGCAGTATGGTAAAGTTACTACAGGTTCCTCTCTGTCTAGTGATGCAGTATGGTAAAGTTACTACAGGTTCCTCTCTGTCTAGTGATGCAGTATGGTAAAGTTACTACAGGTTCCTCTCTGTCTAGTGATGCAGTATGGTAAAGTTACTACAGGTTCCTCTCTGTCTAGTGATGCAGTATGGTAAAGTTACTACAGGTTCCTCTCTGTCTAGTGATGCAGTATGGTAAAGTTACTACAGGTTCCTCTCTGTCTAGTGATGCAGTATGGTAAAGTTACTACAGGTTCCTCTCTGTCTAGTGATGCAGTATGGTAAAGTTACTACAGGTTCCTCTCTGTCTAGTGATGCAGTATGGTAAAGTTACTACAGGTTCCTCTCTGTCTAGTGATGCAGTATGGTAAAGTTACTACAGGTTCCTCTCTCTCTGTCTAGTGATGCAGTATGGTAAAGTTACTACAGGTTCCTCTCTGTCTAGTGATGCAGTATGGTAAAGTTACTACAGGTTCCTCTCTGTCTAGTGATGCAGTATGGTAAAGTTACTACAGGTTCCTCTCTGTCTAGTGATGCAGTATGGTAAAGTTACTACAGGTTCCTCTCTGTCTAGTGATGCAGTATGGTAAAGTTACTACAGGTTCCTCTCTGTCTAGTGATGCAGTATGGTAAAGTTACTACAGGTTCCTCTCTGTCTAGTGATGTAGTATGGTAAAGTTACTACAGGTTCCTCTCTGTCTATGATGTAGTATGGTAAAGTTACTACAGGTTCCTCTCTGTCTAGTGATGCAGTATGGTAAAGTTACTACAGGTTCCTCTCCTCTCTGTCTAGTGATGCAGTATGGTAAAGTTACTACAGGTTCCTCTCTGTCTAGTGATGCAGTATGGTAAAGTTACTACAGGTTCCTCTCTGTCTAGTGATGCAGTATGGTAAAGTTACTACAGGTTCCTCTCTGTCTAGTGATGCAGTATGGTAAAGTTACTACAGGTTCCTCTCTGTCTAGTGATGCAGTATGGTAAAGTTACTACAGGTTCCTCTCTGTCTAGTGATGCAGTATGGTAAAGTTACTACAGGTTCCTCTCTGTCTAGTGATGCAGTATGGTAAAGTTACTACAGGTTCCTCTCTGTCTAGTGATGCAGTATGGTAAAGTTACTACAGGTTCCTCTCTGTCTAGTGATGCAGTATGGTAAAGTTACTACAGGTTCCTCTCTGTCTAGTGATGCAGTATGGTAAAGTTACTACAGGTTCCTCTCTCCTCTCTGTCTAGTGATGCAGTATGGTAAAGTTACTACAGGTTCCTCTCTGTCTAGTGATGCAGTATGGTAAAGTTACTACAGGTTCCTCTCTGTCTAGTGATGCAGTATGGTAAAGTTACTACAGGTTCCTCTCTGTCTAGTGATGCAGTATGGTAAAGTTACTACAGGTTCCTCTCTGTCTAGTGATGCAGTATGGTAAAGTTACTACAGGTTCCTCTCTGTCTAGTGATGCAGTATGGTAAAGTTACTACAGGTTCCTCTCTGTCTAGTGATGCAGTATGGTAAAGTTACTACAGGTTCCTCTCTGTCTAGTGATGCAGTATGGTAAAGTTACTACAGGTTCCTCTCTGTCTAGTGATGCAGTATGGTAAAGTTACTACAGGTTCCTCTCTGTCTAGTGATGCAGTATGGTAAAGTTACTACAGGTTCCTCTCTGTCTAGTGATGCAGTATGGTAAAGTTACTACAGGTTCCTCTCTGTCTAGTGATGCAGTATGGTAAAGTTACTACAGGTTCCTCTCTGTCTAGTGATGCAGTATGGTAAAGTTACTACAGGTTCCTCTCTGTCTAGTGATGCAGTATGGTAAAGTTACTACAGGTTCCTCTCTGTCTAGTGATGCAGTATGGTAAAGTTACTACAGGTTCCTCTCTGTCTAGTGATGCAGTATGGTAAAGTTACTACAGGTTCCTCTCTGTCTAGTGATGCAGTATGGTAAAGTTACTACAGGTTCCTCTCTGTCTAGTGATGCAGTATGGTAAAGTTACTACAGGTTCCTCTCTGTCTAGTGATGCAGTATGGTAAAGTTACTACAGGTTCCTCTCTGTCTAGTGATGCAGTATGGTAAAGTTACTACAGGTTCCTCTCTGTCTAGTGATGCAGTATGGTAAAGTTACTACAGGTTCCTCTCTGTCTAGTGATGCAGTATGGTAAAGTTACTACAGGTTCCTCTCTGTCTAGTGATGCAGTATGGTAAAGTTACTACAGGTTCCTCTCTGTCTAGTGATGCAGTATGGTAAAGTTACTACAGGTTCCTCTCTGTCTAGTGATGCAGTATGGTAAAGTTACTACAGGTTCCTCTCTGTCTAGTGATGCAGTATGGTAAAGTTACTACAGGTTCCTCTCTGTCTAGTGATGCAGTATGGTAAAGTTACTACAGGTTCCTCTCTGTCTAGTGATGCAGTATGGTAAAGTTACTACAGGTTCCTCTCTGTCTAGTGATGCAGTATGGTAAAGTTACTACAGGTTCCTCTCTGTCTAGTGATGCAGTATGGTAAAGTTACTACAGGTTCCTCTCTGTCTAGTGATGCAGTATGGTAAAGTTACTACAGGTTCCTCTCCTCTCTGTCTAGTGATGCAGTATGGTAAAGTTACTACAGGTTCCTCTCTGTCTAGTGATGCAGTATGGTAAAGTTACTACAGGTTCCTCTCTGTCTAGTGATGCAGTATGGTAAAGTTACTACAGGTTCCTCTCCTCTGTCTAGTGATGCAGTATGGTAAAGTTACTACAGGTTCCTCTCTGTCTAGTGATGCAGTATGGTAAAGTTACTACAGGTTCCTCTCTGTCTAGTGATGCAGTATGGTAAAGTTACTACAGGTTCCTC